>NC_052172.1:12338086-12414741 GCF_902713615.1 Scyliorhinus canicula
ACAGGTACAGCACGGGGTTAGATACAGAGTAAAGCTCCCTCTACACTGTCCCCATCAAACACTCCCAGGACAGGTACAGCACGGGGTTAGATACAGAGTAAAGCTCCCTCTACACTGTCCCCATCAAACGCTCCCAGGACAGGTACAGCATGGGGTTAGATACAGAGTAAAGCTCCCTCTACACTGTCCCCATCAAACACTCCCAGGACAGGTACAGCACGGGGTTAGATACAGAGTAAAGCTCCCTCTACACTGTCCCCATCAAACACTCCCTGGACAGGTACAGCACGGGGTTAGATACAGAGTGAAGCTCCCTCTACACTGTCCCCATCAAGCACTCCCTGGACAGGTACAGCACGGGGTTAGATACAGAGTAAAGCTCCCTCTACACTGACCCCATCAAACACTCCCTGGACAGGTACAGCACGGGGTTAGATACAGAGTGAAGCTCCCTCTACACTGTCCCCATCAAACATTCCCAGGACAGGGACAGCACAGGGTTAGAAACAGAGTAAAGCTCCCTCTACACTGTCCCCATCAAACACTCCCAGGACAAGTACAGCACGAGGTTAGATACAGAGTAAAGCTTCCTCGACACTGTACCATCAAACACTCCCAGGACAGGTACAGCACGGGGTTAGATACAGAGTAAAGCTCCCTCTACACTGTCCCCATCAAACACTCCCAGGACCGGTACAGTACGGGGTTAGATACAGAGTAAAGCTTCCTCTACACTGTCCCCATCAAACACTCCCAGGACAGGTACAGCACGGGATTAGATACAGAGTAAAGCTCCCTCTACACTGTCCCCATCAAACACTCCCAGGACAGGTACAGCACGGGGTTAGATACAGAGTAAAGCTTCCTCGACAGTGTACCATCAAACACCCAGGACAGGTACAGCACTGGGTTAGATACAGAGTGAAGCTCTGTAAGGTTTATCATGTGTGGGAAGAGTCTATTATTATTGTGTTTTCCTCAATTTAAGTTCAAAGTTCAGTTGGTGCAATTGCTTCCCTCCTCCGGTGTCTGGTTCCCTATTAGAATTGATGAAACTGTTCCCTCTGGGGCCAAAGCAGCTTGGAGATGAAAGAAGGGAGTGTGGGTGTGTGAATCTGCTCCTGCAGCCTGGGAGAGGAGATTCTGGCACTCCCCGTGTCTCCCAGGGTTTGACAAGGTAAACAATGCAGTCCGTTTGAGGGGAAGATCTTTTCCCCGGCTGAGGGCTGAGGCTGCCTAAAGTTTAACATATGTCTGAGGGAAAAGACCTGGTGTGTTGTTTACAACCCACAGCATCTCAGATTGCAAGAGTTCTGTGTCTCGTGAAGAAGATCATTTTGATTCGTTCTTGCGATATGAGCATCACCGGCAAGACCAGCGATTATTACCATCTCTCAAACAAACATACATGAAGACATACATTTAAAAAAAATAAATTTAGAGTACCCAATTCATTTTTCCCAATTAAGGGGCAATTTAGGGTGGCCAATCCACCTACTCTGCACATAGAACATAGAACATAGAACAGTACAGCACAGAACAGGCCCTTCGGCCCTCGATGTTGTGCCGAGCAATGAACACCCTACTCAAACCCACGTATCCACCCTATACCCGTTACCCAACAACCCCCCCCCCCCCCCCCCCCCCCTTAACCTTACTTTTTAGGACACTACGGGAAATTTAGCATTGCCAATCCACCTAACCCGCACATCTTTGGACTGTGGGAGGAAACCGGAGCACCCGGAGGAAACCCACGCACACACGGGGAGGACGTGCAGACTCCACACAGACAGTGACCCAGCCGGGAACCGAACCTGGGACCCTGGAGCTGTGAAGCATTTATGCTAACCACCATGCTACCGTGCTGCCCTTAATCTTTGGGTTGTGGGGGCGAAACCCACGCAGACACGGGGAGAATGTGCAAACTCCACACGGACAGTGACCCAGAGCCGGGATCGAACCTGGAACCTCGGCGCCGTGAGGCAGCAATGCTAACCACTGCGCCGCCTGCCGCCCTAGAAAGACACACATAGCGACATACATACGGACCTACATACATGCATACATATGAACACACATCCGGTCATACATAGGGGTATATATACGGACATTCATACATCCAGACATACATCCAGACATACATATGGGCATACATACGAACAGACATATAGACATGCATACATATATACATGCATACAGGCATACATGTATATGGCATACATACACTCAGGAATACGGACATACATACGGGCATACATATGAATGTACATATGGACCTAGGTAAGGTGCTCTTTCGGAGGGTCGGTGCTGACTCAATGGGCCGAATGGCCTCCTTCTGCACTGTAGAGATTCTATGATTGGCAGTGATGTGGGAAACAATAAGGCAGTAGGGCTGATTTGGATGGCTCATGCAAAGAGCGATGGGCTGAATGGCCTCCCTCCATGCTGTATTGTTCCATCCTTTTATGATGTCAGCAACTAAGCGAGCTAAATTGGAACAAAAACAGAAAATTGCTGGAGCTGTGCAGCATCTGTGGAGGGAGAGACTGAATCTCTACAGGGCAGAAGGAGGCCATTCGGCCCATCGAGTCAGCACCAACCCTCCGAAAGAGCACCCCCAGAAAGTAGAGTTAGTATTTCAAGCCTCTGTGATTCTTCTCAGAGCTGGGACAAGGATGCTTGTTGGCATTGATTGCAATGCCAACGTGATGCCAACTTCAAGCCAGCTGGCCGTTTGAATGAGTTCTGGGGCCCCAAAATTGTAACTCGCCGACACCAGTCAAAGTAACCTGCCCCTCTCCAAGGTCAGATTTGCTGAAGCCACGGAAGAGCCCGGAGACAGTACAAACTTCATTCATTTACCCTAAGATGGCATTGGCAACGGAGGGCTCCATTGGATTGGTTCAACCTGGACGCTTGGCAAAGCGCTTCAGAGGTTTTGTGGTGGTATGATTTGCATAGCTGCCTGCCCTTGGTGCAGAACACTGGCTTACCATTGGCCCTGGTCGGTCATGTGCCTCTCGACCGATTGGTTGAGACCAGTCATGTGACGGCTCTCCGATTGGTCGAGAGGCTGAGTTAACCCCGCCTCCAGAGCGAGGTATAAATACCCAGAACGCCCGGCGGTCGTCCATTTACTGTAGTCGACCGCAGGGCTAACTTCTAGCTTATTAAAGCCTAACTTTTGTACAGCAACTCGTCTCGCGTTCGATTGATGGTTCATCAGGTTTGCCGCTGCTTCCTGCAGTATGGCTGACCAGGAAAAGCTCCCCCACTCTTCCCAGCAGCCACGGGGATTTTCAGGCAGATAATCGGCCTGTTTGGCCTGGTTACGGAGGAGCTTTCCTTGGCCGTCGGCTCCTGGAGCGGGGCCTGAACCGGAAGTTTCGACGTTGGAAGTAGAGACACTACCCCACTTTCTCACGAGACATCCGTGTTCCATTTGAACGACACGCCCACCCAGGGGCTGGGTTAGCACAGTGGGCTAAACAGCTGGCTTGCAATGCAGAACAAGGCCAGCAGCGCGGGTTCGATTCCCGTACCGGCCTCCCCGAACAGGCGCCGGAATGTGGCGACGAGGGGCTTTACACAGCAACTTCATTGAAGCCGACTCGTGACAATAAGCGATTATTATTATCCTCGGAGTGCATTTGAAGTTCCTCCCGCCCACTCCAGCTGTTTCCCACACTGTGCTGTCTGCTGAATGACGGGCAGATCCGTCCCTCCACGTGACTCGAGGCCTCTCAAATAAAACCCACTCAGTCTCAAAATTGACAGAATAATTTCTGGCACTGAAACACATTACAGTTTGTTTGATATCTTTATCCTTGGGACTGACAAACACATCTTCCCAGGACTGTCACAAAGCCTTAATCTTCTGTCACAAAGCCTTAATCTTCTGCAGTTCAAGTCTGGTTCTTCAATCCCTGACGCAGGCATGGTCTCCGTTCAATCTCCAGTCTTTTACATTTGGCGAGATTATTTAATTTAGATTTCCTGGGATGATTATTAAAAGATCCGTGGGCAGCACGGTAGCATGGTGGTTAGCGTAAATGCTTCACAGCTCCAGGGTCCCAGGTTCGGTTCCCGGCTGGGTCACTGTCTGTGCGGAGTCTGCACATCCTCCCCGTGTGTGCGTGGGTTTCCTCCGGGTGCTCCGGTTTCCTCCCACAGTCCAAAGATGTGCAGGTTAGGTGGATTGGCCATGCTAAAAATTGCCTGTAGTGTCCTAAAAAGTAAGGTTAAAGGGGGGTTGTTTGGGTTACGGGTATAGGGTGGATACGTGGGTGTGAGTAGGGTGATCATTGCTCGGCACAACATCGAGGGCCGAAGGGCCTGTTCTGTGCTGTACTGTTCTATCTTTCAAGGGATGTGGGCGTCGCTGGGCTGCCAATCCCTAATTGCCCTTGAACTGAGCGGCCTGTTTGCCCATTTCAGAGGGGCAGTTAAGAGTCGATGGCATTCCTGTGCAGGGGGCTGGTGTCGTGGTACTGTCATAGAGCTTTACAGCAGAAAAAGGCCCTTTGGCCCATTGCGCCAGCCATCAACCACCTATCTGGTAATGCACGGTAGCACAGCGGTTAGCACTGTTGCTTCACAACGCCAAGGACCCAGGTTCGATTCCCGGCTTGGTTCATTGTCTGTGCGGAGTCTGCACGTTCCCCCCGTGTCTGCGTGCGTTTCCTCTGGGTGCTCCGGTTTTCTCCCACAAGTCCCGAAAGACGTGAATTGGACATTCTGAATTCTCCCTCTGCGTACCCGAACAGGCGCCGGAGTGTGGAGACTAGGGGATTTTTACAGTAACTTAATTGAAGTGTTAATATAAGCCTACTTGTGACAATAAATAAAGAATATAATGATGAAGATTATACTGTAATCCCATTTTCCAGTACTTGATCTGTAGCATTATACGCTCTGGGCATTCCCCCCCCCCCCCCCCCCCCCCCCCTTTCCACCCCCCCCTTTCCACCCAACCCCTCATCATTTTTAACATCTGGTAAAGCTAAATCACATAATTCCTACAATGCAGAAGGTCACCCAGGCCCAATGATCTGCCCTATATCCCCGTAGCCCCACCTAACCTTTGGACACTAAGGGGTAATTTTAGCACGGCCAATCCACCTAACCTGCATATCTTTGGACTGTGGGAGGAAACAGGAGCACCCGGAGGAAACCCACGCAGACACAGGGAGAGAGTACCTCACTGCTGTGAGGCAGTGTGCTAACCGCTGTGAGGCAGCAGGGCTAACCCACTGTGAGGCAGCAGCGCTAACCACCGTGCTGTGTGTTCAAATGTTCAAAGAAAATGACAAAAACAAGCCTTGTTTACCATCCCGATGATTTTTTTTCCCAGGGCCGCACACACAGCAGTGTCCTGGAGATTGATCTCCAATTCCTGGAGAACCCAGGCCCGATCCTGGAGAGTTGGCAACCCGACACCCATTTATTGATAATGGGGATAATCGAGTCGGGCCAGAAGATGGTGTTTGATCGACAGTCGATAGCAATCGATCAGGTAATGAGGGATCTAATCCGTGTAACCCAGCACAAATGCAAGTTGTTTCCCACGTAGGTTAGACGTCAGGTCCAGAATTCCCCGGCCTCTCGCTGGTGGGGAGATTCTCTGCTCCCGACGGCAGCACGCTCCCACCTCTAGGTTTCCCGGCAGCCTGAGGCGGCTTCAATGCCAGTGACGGGCAGCGGGAAGAGAGATTCCCGCCGTTAGCGAACGGCGCGGCGGATTCTCCGCCCCCGTAGGCAGCGGCGCCGAGCCACCACGCAGAATCCCGGCCTAGTTTCAGGCACGGAGCCTGTGGGCTGTTTCCACCGTCTGTGAGGGAGATTGAGGGAGAGGCCTGACTGTGGGAACAACAAGAGGACAGCACGCTGTCTTTTCCAAGTCTGGGAAGTCCATTAAGCAGCTTCTGAAAGGCCAGGAGAGGGGGGGGGGGGGGGGGGGGGGTCCGAGAGATTACTCTCTGTGGTTAAATGCAAGGGAGCAGTTTAATCGTCGGGAAGGCACAGGCCCAGCGCGTCTGGGTCATGGTGGCTGCAGTTGACCACAGACAGAGCACAGTGGGTGGTATATGACAGATAGAAAGTGTTAACGGAAAAGGCGAACGAGGGAAATAATTCCTACACCGCCCCCCCCCCCTCCCCCTTCCCTGTCCTAACAAGAAAGCTCACCTCCCTCTCAGCCCATTGGTAGATGACTAAGCCTCTTGGAAGCATTGAGAGCGATGTGAGGCCTTTAATCCAGAAACAGCTGCCTCCCTCAGCTCAGTTCTTGATCACGTCAATAAATAAAGACGTTGCGATGGCTAGGCCACACAGGAGCGATCGCAGCGTTCGTCTGGGCAAAGCAGCTGCTTATTAATCACTCCCCCCCCCCCCCCCCCCCTTCACCTCCCCCCACACCAACATTTAAAGAAGCCAAACTTCCAGGGCCCTCTTTCACGGCCTCAGCTATGACAACTCGCAGGAGTCTCTTTAAAATGGCTGCTTTCCAAGGTACTGCATGGGAGCGTACCCAACAGGATTTGACACCGAGCCAGATAAAGAGGGCCGGGACCCAACCAGTGACAGGCTTTGAGAAGCGTCTTGACGGAGAGAGAAAGGAGGAATTTATCGTCGGAATTCCAGTCCTCGGGGCCCGCAGGCAGCTGACAGAGTTGCCAACTGTGATTAGATGTATTCCTGGAGGTTCCATCACATGATTTCCGCCCCCCTACCCCCCCCCAACCCCACGCTCCAACCATTATTCGGCCAACACATCCGTCCTTGTGACGTCCGGCCTTCCTACCTCAATCGGAAAGCAAAAAGACTCCTTACCCAATTGGATGATGCTTGGCTGTCACCCAAACAACCCTTCCAACAACAGTCGGCAATATTTTTGTATTTATCTTGATATAAGAAAATGACCAAACAAATCGCCATCTTTTTTTAATGTCCCGATGATTTTTCCCCAGGGTCGCACTCAGCAGTGTTCTGGAGATTGATCTTTGATTCCTGGAGACTCCACACCTTTCCTGGAGGGTTGAGCAGCTGAGGGCGGGGCTGCCAATGGAGGGTGGTAATCTCGGAGGGCTGTTCGGCTGGAGGGGGTTACGCAGATAGTGGGGGGGGGGGGGGGTCTCGCGATCTTCTGAAACTCCCTGCAACAAATCCAGTCACCGCTCCGGAGTAGGAAGCTGTTGGCCGTCAATTTTCAGAACAGCAAGATCCCATGAGGTAGCAACGTGACCACCCCTTCTTTACTGCTGTCACGGGATTGCCACAGCGCAGGAGGCCATCTGGCCCATCGTGTCTGTACTAGCTCCTCGGGGTGAGCAATGCACCGGGTGCCACTCCCCTGCCTTCTCCCCGTTACCTCGCACATTCCTCCTTCTCAGTGGAAAGCCTCGATTAAATTGGCCTCCACCACACTCTCAGGCAACGTGCTGCCCCCATCTGGGGGCAGCAGGGTAGCATGGTGGTTAGCATAAATGCTTCACAGCTCCAGGGTCCCAGGTTCGATTCCCGGCTGGGTCACTGTCTGTGCGGAGTCTGCACGTGCTCCCCGTGTGTGCGTGGGTTTCCTCCGGGTGCTCCGGTTTCCTCCCACAGTCCAAAGATATGCAGGTTAGGTGGATTGGCCGTGCTAAATTGCCCGTAGTGTCCTAAAAAGTAAGGTTAATGGGGGGTTGTTGGGTTACGGGTATAGGGTGGATACGTGGGTTTGAGTAGGGTGATCATTGCTCGGCACAACATCGAGGGCCGAAGGGCCTGTTCTATGCTGTACTGTTCTATGTTCTATGTTCTATTCCAGATCCTGTCCAAGGAAAATTCCTCTTTCCCAAGGATAACATGTCCCAAACTCGCCAATCTATCCACACGACTGAAGTCCCTCATTCCAGGTCCCAGTCACAGCCTTACAGCACAAGGAAAGAGGCACTTTGAGTTTGGTGGGGAGAGTGAAAGCCGATCTGGCAAAGTGGGACGGTCTCCCTCTGTCACGGGCGGGTCGGGTACAGGCGGTTAAAATGAATGTGTTGCTGCGATTTCTGTTTGTTTTTCAATGCCTGCCGATTTTCCTCCCAAAGGCTTTTTTCAGGGAGATTGAGGGAAGGATTACCTCGTTCATATGGGGAGGGAAGGTGGCCAGAGTGAGGAAGGTGCTGCTACAGAGGGGAAGGCAGGCAGGGGGTTTGGGTCTCCCGAACCTGATGTACTACTACTGGGCGGCGAATGTGGAGAAGGTGCGGAGCTGGGTCGGGGGGGTTGATTCCCAGTGGGTCAGAATGGAGGAGAGTTCGTGCAGGGGGTCAGGGCTGAAGGCTGAAGGCATTGAAAATCTGGAGGCAGTTTCGCCGACACTTCGGGTTAGAGGCAGGGTCGAGGGAAATGCCGATTCGAGAGAACCACAGATTTGAGCCAGGGAGGTGGGATGGAAGTTTTCGGAAATGGGAAGAGAGGGGGATTAAGACCCTAAAAGATTTGTTTCCTCCGGGTCGATTTGCAGGATTGAGGGAGCTGGAAGCAAAGTATGGGCTGGAGCAGGGAGAAGTGTTTAGATATATGCAGGTTCTGGACTTTGCCAGGAAGGAGATACAGAGTTTCCCGGAGGAACCCCGGCCTCCACGTTGTTGGAGGAAGTGCTGACGGCAAGGGGATCGGAGAAGGGGGTAGTGTCAGCGGTATACGGAGCTATGTTGGAAAAGGATAAGGCACCACTGGAGGGGATCAAAGCAAAGTGGGAGGAAGAGTTGGGAGAGGTTATAGAGGAGGGGGTCTGGTGTGAGGTGCTCCGGAGAGTGAATGCCTCCACCTCGTGTGCGAGGTTGGGGCTGATACAGCTGAAGGTGGTGTACAGGGCACACCTCACGAGGGCAAGGATGAGCCGATTCTTTGAAGGGGTAGAAGATGTGTTGTAGCCTTCGCCTCGTTGATCGCCCGAAGGCAGATCCTGCTGGGATGGAGAGCAGCCTCTCCAGCTTGTGCCCTGGCGTGCCTGGGGGGACCTGTTGGAATACTTGACCCTTGAGAAGGTTAAGTTCGAACTGAGGGGAAGCTCAGAGGGGTTCTACAAGTCATGGACACTATTTATTATGCACTTTCAAGAATTGGATAACTTTGAACATTAGTTGGGGGGGAGGGGGAGGGGGGATATGTATGTTAAAGATAGCTATGGGTAATCCCTGATTCCTTTTTGGTCATTTGTTTATGTAAACATGCGGGCTGATGTTTGGGGGTTGGTGGGAAGATGGGGTCGTTGTTATTGTGATGGGGTTTGATATATTCGTTGTTGATTATTGTTTGTTGTTGGTGGGCGTAAATTCGGGAGAAAAATTGTGAAAAAGGAGAATAAATATATATTTTTTAAAAGTGGCACTTTGGCCCACCATGTCTGCATGGCCACCTATGCACTCTGACCTGCGCCCTCTCCAGTGTTCTTGTAGTCTGCAGCCCTCTTATTAAAACTTTAGAATATCAGAGCCATTATAGAGGGCATCTTATTAAAAAAGCAGTGGGAACTTTTACAACCACTTGGGAGGGAAGATGATCCTTGGAGTTAACATCTCTTTTGCAAGCTCTCCACTGGGAGGATCTGCTGGACCTTGAATTTGAACTCTCACCCTTCGGAGTCGGGAATGAGAGACTTCCCAGTGAGCCAGGCCCAGGCCAGCTCTGTTTAACCCAGGGGTGGGCAAACTTTTCCGTGCAAGGGCCACATTCAGAAATTCACAATTTTAAAGGCCGCATAGTATATTAAGTAAAATAATTACTTCACCCGGTTATGATTCTGGGCGCCTCATGTAGAACATAGAACAGTACAGCACAGAACAGGCCCTTCGGCCCTCGACATTGTGCCAAGCAATGATCACCCTACTTAAGTCAACGTATCCACCCTGTACCAGTAAGTAACCCAACAGCCCCCCCATTAACCTTATAAAAAAAATTAAAAATTTAAAAAATAAAAAAAAAATTTCTTTTAAATAATTTTTTTTTTTTTAATGACTTGGTGGGCCGCATAAAGAACTTTGGCGGGCCGCATGCGGCCCGTGGGCCGTAGTTTGCCCACCCCTGGTTTAACCCATCTCCATCTCATTCGATTAAAGGGAAACCATGCTATCCGCTATTGACTGCTCTGTTTGGTCACGAGTGCAGTCAGCTCAAATGACAAGCGTATTTATAGATGCCGCGTTAGCTGTTTCCCACAGACTGAGGCAACAGGAGGTAAACAAAATATTCAAGCAGTTTGTTTACAGCCAAAATGTTCAGAGTCTCACTTTCACTCAATTGGACAAAACAATGGGTTTATACAGATAGCAGAATCTGATCGAGGGTTTTACATAAACTTATTCTCTTCAAAAACCATCACAAACCCCTCGATTAGATTCCAGTCTGTAACTCAGTCCCGGGTACCTGTTATTTTATATATAAACCATTCCGAACCCCTCGATTAGATTCCAGTCTGTAACTCACTCCCGGGTATCTGTTATTCTATATATTAACCACCCTGAACCCCTCGATTAGATTCCAGTCTGTAACTCACTCCCGGGTATCATATATAAACCACCCCGAACCCCTCGATTAGATTCCAGTCTGTAACTCAGTCCCGGGTACCTGTTATTCTGTATATAAACCACCCCGAACCCCTCGATTAGATTCCAGTCTGTAACTCAGTCCCGGGTACCTGTTATTCTATATATAAACCACCCCAAATCCCTCGATTAGATTCCAGTCTGTAACTCACTCCTGGGTATCTGTGATTCTATATATAAACCACCCCAAATCCCTCGATTAGATTCCAGACTGTAACTCACTCCCGGGTATCTGTTATTCTATATATAAACCACCCCAAATCCCTCGATTAGATTCCAGTCTGTAACTCACTCCTGGGTATCTGTTATTCTATATATAAACCACCCCAAATCCCTCGATTAGATTCCAGAGTGTAACTCATTCCCGAGTATCTGTTATTCTGTATATAAACCACCCTGAACCCCTCGATTAGATTCCAGACTGTAACTCACTCCCGGGTATCTGTTATTCTATATATAAACCATCCCGAACCCCTCGATTAGATTCCAGACTGTAACTCACTCCCGGGTATCTGTTATTCTATATATAAACCACCCTGAACCCCTCGATTAGATTCCAGTCTGTAACTCACTCCCGGGTATCTGTTATTCTGTATATAAACTCACGAGCAGATTCCAATCTGTAATTTGCTCTGGTATCCAACAGCTTATTTGGCCAATTTGCTGGATTTGATTTGAATCTGGCCCCTAAGCCGGACAGAAGATGTCTGATTTTCACCATTTCTGATGTAAGCACGTATCACACAGCTCCGAGGAGTGTCTGCTCTGTGTCACTGGGTCGAATGTCAAATGGAAATCTGAAAATTCCGTTCCCATGGGAGCATGCGGGGCCAAGATTTGCCTTCAGAAGGGAAATATCTCCCAATAAGGGGAGAATCATCCGAACCATTAATCATACGATCGCAGCACAGAACAGGCCAATCAGTCGGAATCGCAGAATCGTTCCGGGGCAGAAGGGGGCCATTCGGCCCCTCGAGCCTGCATTGCCTCACTGACAGAGCCTTCTGCCTCATCCCACTCCCCCTGCCGTATCCCCGGGGACCTTGCACATTCATTATTTTGAGACAGCAATCCAATTCACTTTCGAGCAGCTCGATCGAACCTGCCTCCACCACCTACTCAGGATGTTAGTTCCAGATTCCAACCACCATCGGGGTGGAAAACAATTTCCTCACGCCACTCTCCCTCCTTTGGCCAATTATTTCGAACCTGTGCCCTTTAGTTCCTGATGAACTTGTCAGAGACAACGGTTTCTCACTATTTACCCTGTCCATACCGCTCAGTATCTCTATCAAGTCTCCTCTCTGCCACCTTTTCTCCAAGAAAAATAGTCCCTATCTCTCCAATCTATCCTCATACCTACAGTTCTTTATCCCTGGAATCATTCTGGTGAATCTCCTCTGTACTGTCTCCAATGCCTTCTCATCCTTCCTCAAGTATGGCGCCTAGAACTGGACACAGGCTTCAGATGGGGCCTAATTAGTGCCCTGTACAAGTTCAACATAACCTCCTTCCTCTTGTACTCAATGGACAAGTTCCCAGCCTACGTTGGTGGACATACTCCAGTAGCCTCCACTACCCTATTCCATCCCATCCTATCAACATA
Source organism: Scyliorhinus canicula (assembly GCF_902713615.1). Classification (NCBI taxonomy): domain Eukaryota; kingdom Metazoa; phylum Chordata; class Chondrichthyes; order Carcharhiniformes; family Scyliorhinidae; genus Scyliorhinus; species Scyliorhinus canicula. Next base: position 12,350,276 of record NC_052172.1, read on the forward strand.
ACCTTCAACCCCTTTTGCCCTTGTGTCCATTTAGCTTCTCCCCAGATGAATTTAGTCAACTCTGTGGGACAGTGGAGTTCACGCTCCCATCACTCTCTGGGTAAAGACCTTTCTCCTGGAGTTTCTCGATTGTCAAGGGAGGCCGAATGGTCTTTTTCCTTTATTCTTTCACGGGGTGTGGGCGTCGCTGTCTGGGCCCCAAGATTGCTCCTGAGGGGGCAGTTAAAAGTCAACCCTGTCGCTGTGGGCCTGGAGTCACATATAGGCCAGACCGGGTAAAGTTGGCAGATTTCCTTCCCTAAAGGGCTTTTTACAACAATCGACAATGGTTTCATTACACCTTTAATTCTAGATGTTTGATTGTTTTTTCGTTTATAAATTTAGAGTACCCAATTCATTTTTCCAGCGCTAAATTGCGTGGCCAATCCCCCTACCCTGCACATCTTTGGGTTGTGGAGGCGAAACCCACGCAAACACGGGGAGAATATGCAAACTCCACACGGACAGTGACCCAGAGCCGGAATCGAACCTGGGGCCTCGGCGCCGTGAGGCAGCAGGGCTAACCCACTGCGCCACCCTGCTGCCCCAGATGTTTGATTGTTGAATTTAAATTCCACCATCTGCCATGGAGGGCTTTTGAACCCGGGTCCCCAGAGCTTGACTCTGGGTCTCTGGGTTATTAGTCCAGGGACAATACCCCTACACCACCACCTCCTGCTCCCAATTCATATACATTTGTGAATACCCTTGGTTCATGGTCCACCCGGTTTCAGATTTACCCACAATGCTGCTGGGAAACCCCGTGGATAAGAGTGCGCTGCTGGCGGAGGATCGAGGAGAATTCCGGCCAATATCTCGGCCCAGACGTGACAGACAGATCTCGAGTCGAAACTAAATTCCATCCCACCGCCTCAGTTTCATTCACTGACACATCGGGATGGTCGCCAGGGCCTCGGAGGCTGAGGTCAGCACTCATCCTGAGTGACTGTGGATGACACACAGAATCTTTGGACTCCATGGAGGGGATGAAGATGTATCTCAGATATAGAAGCTTTCAAAAAACAAACCATCATAGCTCAGGGTCGACTCACCAATGAAGCAGATGGTGAGAATATTGCATCGAGCCTTCACCACAGACTCCCCTCCTGGCCTTTCCTATCCCTTCATCTTTATACATTCCAGATACAAAAATGTACGCTCACTCTCCCTCCCTCTCTTCCTCCATCCCCCCTCTCTCTCTCTCTCCTCCCTGTATCCCCGTGTCTGCACACCAGCCATCTCATCCTTTCCCGTGACGCCCAAACTGTGGATTCTTCCCTCCCTTCAATCTTACCTTCCATTAATCCAGGACCCCTGTCAATCCAACTCGGGTTGTCAAACCTCCCAAGGGTTGGCCTGGAGTCTCCAGGGATTGATGATCGGTCTCCCAGGACACTGCTGTGTGCGACCCTAGAGAAAAATCACCAGGTCGTGATTTGTTTTTTTTTGGTTTTTTTCATCGAACATTTCTCGTTACCAGATATTAAAATATTGAAAATGGCGGACAGGGCTGTTAAACTGACAGACAAGCATCATCCAATTGGGCAATGAGTCTTTTTACTTTCCGATTGGTGTAGGAAGTCACAAGAATGGACGTGTTGGCTGTACTAATGGCTAGAGCGTTGGGGGGGGGGGGAAGTCATGTGATGGAATCTCCAGGAATAAATTTCATCACAGTTAGGCAACTTTGATGAAGCTAGGGCAGCACAGTGGCCTAGTGGTTAGCACAACCGCCTCACGGCGCTGAGGTCCCAGGTTTGATCCCGGCTCTGGGTCACTGTCCGTGTGGAGTTTACACGTTCTCCCCGTGTCTGCGTGGGTTTCGCCCCCACAACCCAAAAATGTGCAGAGTAGGTGGGATTGGCCACGCTAAATTGCCCCTTAATTGGAAAAAAATAATTGGCTAATCTAAATTTATTAGAAAAAAAAACTTTGATGAAGCTTTCGGTCATCTGTCCTAATATCGCCTGATGTGACTCAGCGTCAAGTTTTGTTCCTGTCAGAATTCTGGGTCCTTGGCCGCGCATGCGCACGGCCGTGGCCTGCGGCGATCGTACGACGCAACATGGCGGCTGCCGCTCGCAGACCCGGCCTGCCAAAAACTGCCCCCCCTGTAAACCCCCCCCCCCTCCCCCCCGAGTATGCCGTTTCTGTGGGGGCGGAGCATCGCAGAAGTGGCCCCTCCTCCGGTTACGGCGCAAACGTGGATTCTCCGGCCAATTGTCGAACGCGATTTTGGCGTCGGCGATCGGAGAATCCCGCCCAATATGGTCCGGGGGCCCCACGCACTGTTGCTGACGTCATGGCAGACTGTGGTTTAATAACTTGTGACTGTTCCTGAACCTGTCTCACACTTCGTCTCCTCCAGGTACCAAGAGGGTGTTGGCGAAGGGTTTGGCAAAGGTGGTTTGCCGCCACCTTCTGTATGACTGACCAGGAAATCCTCCCACTCTTGCCACCCGTCATCAGGCGGACTGGGAGGATGTACAAGTGGATAATCAACCCCTTTGGCCGCGTTATGAATTCACGTTCCGTGACCATCAAGTCCTGGGGTGGGACCTGAACCCAGAGCTTCTGACCCAGAGTTGGAGCTGCTACCCACTGAGCCACAAGATCTCTGACTTTTATCCTACTGAACCCACCATCTGTATCAATGATTCAAATGAGGAGCCCCCGAGTCTAATCCACTCAAGGCAACAGCGCCAAAACTTTCTCAGGAAACTAAGGAAATTCGGCATGTCCACATTGATTCCTACCAATTTTTACAGATGCACGATAGAGAGCATCCTATCGGGCTGCATCACAGCCTGGGTATGGCAACTGCTCGGCCCAGGACCGCAAGAAACTACAGAGAATCGTGAACACACAGCCCAGTCCAACACTCAAACCTGCCTCCGATCCATTGACTCCGTCTACACCTCCCGCTGCCTTGGGAAAGCGGGCAGCATAATGAAAGACCCCTCCCACCCGGGCTATTCGCTCTTCCAACCTCTTCCATCGGGCAGGAGATACAAAAGTCTGAGAACGCGCACTAACAGGTTCAGATTCACTCCCTTATAGAACATAGAACAGTACAGCACAGAACAGGCCCTTCGGCCCTCGATGTTGTGCCGAGCAATGATCACCCTACTTAAACCCACGTAACCCGTATACCCGGTAACCCAACAATCCCCCCATTAACCTTACACTACGGGCAATTTAGCATGGCCAATCCATCTACCCCGCACATCTTTGGACTGTGGGAGGAAACCGGAGCACCCGGAGGAAACCCACGCACAAACGGGGAGGACGTGCAGACTCCACACAGACAGTGACCCAGCCGGGAATCGAACCTGGGACCACTGGAGCTGTGAAGCATTGATGCTAACCACCATGCTACCGTGAGGATTATTCTCTGGCCGGGATCAGCGCTCCTTTCCCGGGGGAACCGGGACTGGAACCCCACTGTTACCAGACTCCTGAACGACTCTCTTATGGACTGAACTGATCTGCCTACACATCCTCCCTACTGAGTGGTACTATGCTCCATATGCTTCACCCAATGTCTATGTCTATTATATTTACATTGTGTATTTACGTATGTCCTATGTTTTTTTCATGAATAGAACAATCTGCCTGGACTGTAACAAAAACAACACTTTTTTACCATACCTCGGTACACGCGGCAATCAATCCCAATCTAAATTACTGATGGTACAAAGCTAGTTCGGAATGTAAGCTGCGAGAAGGACACAAAGTGGCAGCAGGAGAATATTGACAGGTTAGCTGAGTCAGCAAAAAGGTGACAGTTAGCTATTATATGCAGAAGCATAAGATTAGCCATTTTGGTGAAGAATGGAAAGGCTGGGTATTTTTTAGAAGATGAGAGACTCATCTTCATCTTAAGGCCTCATCTTAAGGCAGCAGGGTAGCATGGTGGTTAGCATAAATGCTTCACAGCTCCAGGGTCCCAGGTTCGATTCCCGGCTGGGTCACTGTCTGTGTGGAGTCTGCACGTCCTCCCCCTGTGTGCGTGGGTTTCCTCCGGGTGCTCCGGTTTCCTCCCACAGTCCAAAGATGTGCGGGTTAGGTGGATTGGCCATGCTAAATTGCCCGTAGTGTCCTAATAAAAGTAAGGTTAATGGGGGGAGTTGTTGGGTTACGGGTATAGGGTGGATACGTGGGTTTGAGTAGGGTGATCATGGCTCGGCACAACATTGAGGGCCGAAGGGCCTGTTCTGTGCTGTACTGTTCTATGTACGTGTGTACATGCAGAAGGATTTCAATGTCCTTCAACATGAATCACAGGAAGTGAACATGTAGGGAGAGAAAGTAATTAGGAAGGCAAGGAAGGACAGTGTTGAAGGGAATTTAGTCACCCGCTTAAGGGCATTCATTTTATCTAGCTACTTGGCTATATTTTATAAGAATAGGCATTATAAGAATACAGAACTAGTTTTAGTTCTGTATGGCTAAATATCCATCATGCTTTGCGAAGTGCCCATTCTTAGAAAACATAGCCAAGTAGCGAGATAAAATGAATGCCCTTAAGCGGGCAACTAATACGCATACTAAATTCCCTTCTACAGACAGTCTGGCCCAAGAAGGAGTGGAGAAAATGCTCGCTGAGTTGATTCCCGGGGTCAGGAGACTGTGCTCTGAGGAGAGGTTAACAGGAATGGACCTCTCTCCTCTGGAGTTTAGAAGAATGAGAGGCAACTGCACTCAGATGTATAAAATCCTGAGTTCGCTTGAGAGGTCTGAGGTAAGAGGCTATCTCCCCCTGGCTTTGACCATCTAGAACTCAGGGTCACAGTCCCAGTAGTAGGAGATCGGCCATTTTTAACCGAGATAAAGAGAAACTCCTTCACTCCGAGGGTTGCGAATGCCCAAAGGATCGTGGATGCTCCATGGTTGAGTATATTCAAGACCGAGAACAGTTGCTTTTTTGGATGCTGAAGGAATTAAAGGGTGTGGAAATAGAGCGAGAAAGCAGAGCCGAGGTCAAAGTTCAGCCATGATCTTATTGAATGATTTTTAAAAAACTTTTAAAGTACCCAATTCGTTTTTTAATTCCAATTAAGGGCCAATTTAGCATGGCCAATCTACCTACCCTGTACATCTTTGGGTTGTGGGGGTGAGACCCACGCAGACATGGGGAGAATGTGCAAACTCCACATGGACAGTGAACCGGGGCTGGGATCGAACCCGGGTCCTCGGTGGCATGAGGCAGCAGTGCTAACCACTGCACCACCGTGCCGCTCATGATCTTATTGAATGATGAAGTGTTTGTAACCACAGTAGCCTATACCAGATTTTCATGCTTGGGGACAGGTGGCGCAGTGGGTTAACACTGCTGCCTCACGACGCCGAGGTCCCAGGTTCGATCCCGGCTCTGGGTCACTGTCCGTGTGGAGTTTGCATATTCTCCCCGTGTCTGCGTGGGTTTCGCCCCCCACAACCCAAGAGATGCACAGGGTAGGTGGATTAGCCATGCTACATTGCCCCTTAATTGGAAAAAATTAATTGGGTATTCTAAATGTATTTTTTAAAAACACACCGGGGACTTCTTAATGGAGGAATATTGAAACAATTAGCTTCTATTACACTGTCCAAAGTTCGGGCCCATGTTAGCGATTATGCAAATTAATTTTTCCAGAAATATCAAGGCCATTTTGGACACAATTTCCTGATTGGACCCAAAATGGCAACTCTAGTCCAAAATGGTTACAGAACAGAAACCAGGCCATTCGGCCCGTCTGGTTGATGCTCCACCTGATTCCCCCTTCCCCACCGCCACCCAACTCCATCATTGACCCTGGCACCCCCTGAGCTCCACATTCCAAGCAACTCCCTGGGCGAAGAATTTTCTCCTGAATTCCACAGCGGACTAATTGGTAACTACCTTATGTTGATGACCCTGCATCTTGGTTTCGCTCGCAATTGGAAGCATCCTCTCTGTGTCTATCCTGTAAAACCTTTTCAAAATCCCAAAGTCGTCACCCCACAGCTATCTCTTCTCTCTACAAAGGAGCCAGTTCGGTCTTTCCTGGGGGGGTATAACCTTTCCATTTCTGGTATCTGCCCCCAGGTGGGCAACTGTTCTCCAGCTTTTGAAGGATAAAGCAGCCATCCCCATGACAACACGGCTGTCTCAGTGCTGATTAATGTGAAGGAGGTATTTCTCTGTGATCATTAGTTCCTACATTCAGTGGGGCTACCCTAGATTAGACAGTGAGCTCACTCCTGTTTTAGATAATTGAATAATAACTCCACAGGTGACTCACTATCCGAACCATGTGAAATTGATCAAAAATGCAGCAAACCTGTGACTCAGGCCACCTGGGGATCTACCTGATTCATGTTTTGGTCATTCTGAATAAAACAAGGGCACAATGTAAACTGTACAACATATACTGTACACTGTATACTGCACTATGCATACTGTACAATGTGTACTGTACTATGCATAGTACAATGTGTACAGTACAACATATACTGTACAATGTATACTGCACAATGTATACTGTGCAATGTGTACTGTACTATGCATAGTACAATGTGTACAGTACAACATATACTGTACAATGTATACTGCACTATGTATACTGTACAATGTGTACAGTACAACATATACTGTACAATGTATACTGCACTATGCATACTGTACAATGTGTACTGTACTATGCATAGTACAATGTGTACAGTACAACATATACTGTACAATGTATACTGCACTATGCATACTGTACAATGTGTACTGTACTATGCATAGTACAATGTGTACAGTACAACATATACTGTACAATGTATACTGCACAATGTATACTGTGCAATGTATACTGTACAACAAATACTGTACAATGTATACTGTGCACCCCATGCTGTACAATATGTATTGTGCAACATACACTGTACAATGTGTACTGTGCAATGTAAACTATATAACATATATTATACAATGTATACTGTGCAACATGCTGTACAATATGTATTGTGCAACATATACTGTACAATGTATACTGTACAACATATACTTTACCATGTGTACTGTGCAATGTATACTGTACAATATATACTGTGGAACACATGCAGTACAATATATGTTGTGCAGCATATATTGTACAATGTATACTGTACAATATGTACTGCACAATGCAAACTTTGCAACATTTACTCTACAATATGTACTGTGCAACATATACTGTGCAATGTATATTGCACAACATGTACTGTACAATGTGTACTGTGCAACATATACTGTACAATATGTAAGGTGCACCAAAGGGCAGCACAGTAGCATAGTGGTTAGCACTGTGGCTTCACAGTGCCAAGGTTCCATGTTCGATTCCCGGCTTGAGTCACTGTCTGTCCGGAGTCTGCACGTTCTCCCTGTGTATGCGTGGGTTTCCTCCGGGTGCTCTGGATTCCTCCCACAAATCCTGAAAGACGTGCTTGTTAGGTGAATTGGACATTCTGAATTCTCCCTCTGTGTACTCAAACAGGTGCCGGAATGTGGCGACCGGGGGATTTTCACAGTAACTTCATTGCAGCGTTAATGTAAGCCTACTTGTGACAATAATAAAGATTATCATCATACAGTACAGTATGTACTGTGCGACATAGACTGTACAATGCTTTCTGTGCAATATATGCTGTATGCTGTACAGTGTATACTGTATAATATATACTGTGCTGTACAATATGTGCTGTGCAACATAGACTGCACAACATATACTGTACAACATATACTGTACAACATATACTGCACAATGTGTATTGTACAACATATACTGTACAATATGTACTGTACAATGTATACTTTACAATACATACCCAACAATGTATACTGTACAATGTATACTGTACAATTTATACTGTACAATGTGTACTATACAACATATACTGTACAGCAGGTTATTACTTTGATGCACTGATCGACAGATATTCGCATGCATACACAGATACACAGACACACACAAACACACATGCAGTCACACGAACATACACAAATACAGGCATATACATAATAATAATCTTTATTAGTGTCACAAGTAGGCTTAAATTAACACTGCAATGAAGTTACTGTGAAAATCCCCTCGTCGCCACATTCCGGCGCCTGTTCGGGTACACAGAGGGAGAATTCAGAATGTCCAATTCACCTAACAGCACGTCTTTCGGGACCTGTGGGAGGAAACCGGAGCACCCGGAGGAAACCCACGCAGACACGGGGAAAACGTGCAGACTCCGCACAGACAGTGACCCAAGCCGGGAATCGAACCCAGGTCCCTGGCGCTGTGAAGCAACAGTGCTGACCACTGTTTAACCGTGCTGGCCATACAAGCACACACACAAACATATATCTGTAAATACATACACAAACACACATTCAAACTCATACAAACACATAAACTCAAACACACACGTGAACACATGAAATGAAATGAAATGAAAATCGCTTACTGTCACGAGTAGGCTTCAAATGAAGTCACTGTGAAAAGCCCCTAGTCGCCACATTCCGGCACCTGTTCGGGGAGGCTGTTACGGGAATCGAACCGTGCTGCTGGCCTGCTTGGTCTGCTTTCAAAGCCAGCGATTTAGCCCTGTGCTAAACAGCCCCTCATGCAGCCACAAACACAGAGAATAGACAAGCATATACAGATGCACATGCAGATATGTGCATACATACAGACAGACATGCACACACACACACAGGTACGCTTCCAGACAAGAAACTTACACATTACACATGGAATCACACACAGACAATGAACACTCAGAATAGGACACAACCAATGGGCAGTCAGGACATTCAGAGGTGGCATCACCACAAGGGGGCATGACATAAACACTATAAAAGGGATGAGGCACTCACACCCTGCCTCTTTCCACAGACAGACATCCAGAGAGTCAGACAGGGTTGAACAGCAGCATCACACCCCAGCACGTGGCTTAGAGCAAGCTAGTTCAGTTAGACTGAGTTACTACAGCTAGATTAGCAGAGAGTCGAACTCATTTGAGAACTGTGCTAATAGTTCAATAAACGCGTTGAACTCATTTCAGAGTCTGGAGCATCCTTTAGTTAAGACTGCATCAAGTAGCAGCCTGTGTTACCCGAAGCTGCAGAACACAGCAAAGGACACACATGCAAATGCAGGGAGATGCAAAAGAGACACAAATGGACGCACGCACATGCAGCCAAGACGCACAGAGATACATGGGGTACACACACAGACACATGCCCAGACCGATATGCATACAAAAACACACAGGCAAACTAACAGACACACAGGGACTAATACAGACAAAGGCAGAGAGTCACGTGCACACAGACACATGGAGAGACTGGGATAGTTAAGGGTAGCCATACACACACACACACATATATACAGATACAGAAGATATACATATGGGTGCACACATACACACACATAGAGGATCTTTAACATCTACCTCAGAGGGCAAACAGGATCTTAGCTGAATATTTCATCTGGGACACAACACGGTGCTATCTCAGTAAGGTTGCCAACTGTGAATAAATGTATTCCTGGAGGTTCCATCACATGACTTTCCCCCCCTCTCCCCCACGCTCCAGCCATTATTTGGCCAACACGTGCGTCCGTGTGACCTCCGACCCTCCTAGCCAATCGGGAAGCAAAAAGACTCGCCACCCAATGTTTGAGCGTTGGTCAAACAGCCTTTTCCATTTTCAATACCGTTACACCCTCTGAAGAGAAATGTTGAAAGGAAATGACAGAAAACAAATATTTCTTTTAACATCCCAATGATTTTATTACCGGGGTCGCGCACCGCAGCGTCCTGGAGATCGACCTTCGATATCTGGAGACTCCAGGCCAATCCTAGTGGTTTGGCAACCCTAACAAAGAGGTAGGTATTCTGGAACAAGCACCTATCTAGGTTATCTGTACCTCGTCCCAAGTTGGATAGAGCAAGATAACCAGTCTGATGTAAATTGAATTTGAGTACGAAGTCCAGGCTGGCTGTCCCAGTGCCGCACTGCCAGAGACGCTATCTTTCAGAGGCGACATTAAAGTGAATTCCCTGCCTGTACTCTCAGGTGGCTGCAGAGGACCCCGTGCCACTGTCGCAAAGTAGCGCAGGGTAATTCTCCCGCGGTGTGTCCTGGCCAGTAATTTGTCTCTCAACAAATGGAAGGCAGGTGATCTGGCCATTGCTGTTTGTGGGATCTTGCTGCATAGCCGATTGGCGGCTCGGCTTTTGCTACCTGACAACACTTCAAAAATACGTAGGCCCAGTTGAGCCTGTTTGGGAGTTATACTTTAGGCCTGTTAGCCTTTTTTGGAGTATGAGCCTGTTTCTGGAGTAGGCCTCTGAGCCTGTTCCAGAATATGCTTTCATTTGAGCCTACCCAGAGTAGGCCTTTGAGACTGTTCTGAGTGTGAGCCTTGTCCTGGCCCTCAGTCTGAGTCTGTTCTGACGTAGGCCTTTGTTTGAGTCGATTCCAGATTCGGCCTTTGAAACTGTTCGGAGTGTGAGCTTGTTCCGACCCTCCGAAGTAGGCATCTGAGCCTGACTGAAGTAGGCCTCTGAGCCTGACCGTAGTAAGCCTCTGAGAATCTTCTGCCATCTGTATCTCCATCCACCCTGTTTGGTTCAATCATTTTTAATGCTCAAGCAAAAATAATTGACTCTACAGCTCTGGGGGACAAAAGGCACTTTGGGGCAGCAGGGTAGCATGGTGGTTAGCATAAATGCTTCACAGCTCCAGGGTCCCAGGTTCGATTCCCGGCTGGGTCACTGTCTGTGTGGAGTCTGCACGTCCTCCCCCTGTGTGCGTGGGTTTTCTCCGGGTGCTCCGGTTTCCTCCCACAGTCCAAAGATGTGCGGGTTAGGTGGATTGGCCATGCTAAATTGCCCGTAGTGTCCTAATAAATGTAAGGTTAAGGGGGGGGTTGTTGGGTTACGGGTATAGGGTGGATATGTGGGTTTGAGTAGGGTGATCATGGCTCGGCACAATATTGAGGGCCGAAGGGCCTGTTCTGTGCTGTACTGTTCTATGTTCTATGTTCTAAACATGCAGCCTATCTGACATGTGCTGGCAGGGGAATCAGGAAGAGGAGGGAAAGTGGTGAGGAAATCGGGAATGAGACAGTTAAACCCACAAGACCCCATGAGTTGCGTGAGGTCAGGGAAAGGGAAATTGAACTCAAAGTGGATGTCTTCTTCAAAGGCTAGAGGGAGAGGGAAAACGCGATGTACAGAGTGATAAAGTAATGAGTTTGTAAATGTCTGATGTGGTACAGATTCATACCAATAAAGGCCTGAAGGAGGAACCTCAGTTAAATCCCTAATAAGCCACAGACCTTGAACTGATATCCATAAACACTGGCCTCCAAGACTGACTGAGTCACTCGCTGTTACAGGCCACATCGACTAGCTCCCTCATAGTCCGACTTAAAGTGGAGTCATTGGAATTAAGATTGTCATTTCTTCGTCGGAAGGAAAAATAACGGTTCAAATGCCAGTAGAAGTCAGTGACACCGGTAATACTAAAGTTTCATTTCAAGGTATACAAGGGCCAGGTTTTACTGGTTTATCCTTCAATCTCCTCAGGGTCCAGGACTGAAAGACAATCACCAGTTAGGCCCGGAAGTATTTCCAGCGGGGGGGGGGGGGGGGGGGGGGGGGGATTCTCCAGTCTGCCAGCCACGTTCTCGGAATTGTCCCCCACCCCCCACAAGCTGGCCAGTGGTGTCCCTCATTGTGGCCACCCCACATCGTCAGGAAACCCGTGGGCGTGGGTGCGCTGCCAGCGGACCGGAGGAACCCGCCACGGAGAATTCCGCTGGGGGGGATTGTTCCCAGCCTTTCCCGCCAGGCTGATATTTCCGATCCGGCCAATATGCCAGCTATTGACGCGTTTGGAAGGGTTTTGCAGATTGACACTCTCAACCTGCTTAACGACACCTTCCTTGTCCGTAAGTCCTGGGGTGGGACTCGAACCGGGAGCTTCTGACTCAAAGGCACGGACACTAACCCACTGCACCACAAGGCCACCTCTTTTTTTGAGTATATACGGGTGTCTGTGTGTGAGCAGGTGAGTGTTGACACGTGTATGTATCTGTACATATGTGTGTGTGTGTACATGCACACAAGTGTTTGTGTGTGAATGTACATTGAGCACTTTAATGTCTGTGTGTGCCTGACACTGTATATGGCTTCGCCCCGTCTGTATACAACATGGCACCATGGAAGCACAGTGGGTAGCACTGTTCCTTCACAGCGCCAGGGTCCCAGGTTCGAATCCCGGCTTGGGTCACTGTCTGTGCGGAGTCTGCGCGTTCTCCCCGTGTCTGCGTGGGTTTCCTCCGGGCACTCCGAGTTCCTCCCTCAAGTCCCGAAAGACGTGCTTGTTAGGTGAATTGGACATTCTGAATTCTCCCTCCGTGTACCCGAACAGGCGCCGGATTGTGGCGACTAGGGGCTCTTCACAGTAACTTCATTGCAGTGTTAATGTAAGCCTACTTGTGACAATAAAGATTATTATTATTATTAGGGTGTTTACGATTCCTTCATCTGCATTAACTCTCATTCTAGGGTTGCCAACTGTGATTGAATATATTCCTGGAGGTTCAATCACGTGACCCCCCCCCCCCCCCCTCGCACTCCAGCCATTATTCGGCCAACACGTCCGTCCTTGTGACGTCCGGCCTTCCTCCACCAATCGGAAAGCAAAAAGACTCATTGCCAATTGGATGATGGCTCGCTGTCGGCCAAACATCCTTTCCCCCTATTTCCAATGAGGTGGAGATGCCGGCGTTGGACTGGGGTGAGCACAGTAAGAAGTCTTACAACACCAGGTTAAAGTCCAACAGGTTTGTTTCAAACACTAGCTTTTGGAGCACTGCTCCTTTCTCACGTGAATGAAGAGGTATGTTCCAGAAACATATATATAGACAAATTCAAAGACATCTACAGACGCTGAAGGATGCCCTCGTATGAACGGGATATGGCGCTCGACTCATCGATCGACAGTTCCAACGCGCCACAGCAACAAACCGCACCGACCTCCTCAGAAGACAAACACGGGACACAACTGACAGAATACCCTTCGTCGTCCAGTATTTCTCTGGAGCGGAGAAACTACGACATCTTCTTCGCAGCCTTCAACACGTCATCGATGAATGTGAACATCTTGCCAAGGTCATCCCCACACCCCCACACCTTGCCTTCAAACAACCGCGCAACCTCAAACAAACCATTGTTTGCAGCAAATTACCCAGCCTTCAGAACAGCGACCACGACACCATACAACCCTGCCAGGGCAATCTCTGCAAGACATGGCAGATCATCGACATGGACACCACCATTACACGTGGGAACACCACCCACCAGGTATGCGGCACATACTCGTGCAACTCGGCCAATGTGTCTACCCCATACGCTGCAGGAAAGGATGTCCCGAAGCGTGGTACATTGGCGAGACCATGCAGACACTGCGACAACGAATGAACGGACATCGCGCGACAATCGCCAGGCAGGAATGTTCCCTTCCAGTCAGGGAACACTTCAGCAGTCAAGGGCATTCAGCCTCTGATCTCCGGGTAAGCATTCTCCAAGGCAGCCTTCAGGGCGCTCGACAGCGCAGAATCGCCGAGCAGAAACTTATAGCCATGTTCCGCACACATGAGTGCGGCCTCAACCGGGACCTGGGATTCATGTCGCATTACATTCACCCCCCACCATCTGGCCCGGGCTTGCGAAATCCAACCAACTGTCCTGGCTAGAGACAATTCACATCTCTTTAACCTGGGGTTACCCCTATCTTTGGATCTGTAAAGATTTGATTACCTCGCATTCTAAGCATTGTCTGGCATCTTTGAATTTGTCTAAATATATGTTTCTGGAACATACCTCTTCATTCACCTGAGGAAGGAGCTGCGCTCCGAAAGCTCGTGTTTGAAACAAACCTGTTGGACTTTAACCTGGTGTTGTAAGGCTTCTTACTGTCCTATTTTCAATAGTTCTATACCTGGTAAAACGCAATATTCAAAGAAAATGACAAAAGAAAAACAATCTTTTTTAACGTCCCGACGATTTTTCTCCAGAGTTGCACTCGATTGCCATTGGCAAGTGGCTGGAACAGAGAAGGGGTCTCCGCCGCTTTTCTGTGGCAAAGAATTCTCGCAGACCATCGAACCCTCCGGGAAAACCAAGTTCTCCTCATCGCTGTCTCAAAGCCTTGGTGAGCGAGGGGTTAATGAACGGAATTGGTGATCTGTCACTTGGCATTCTCCCAAAGCTCGTTAGTCTCCACTGACCTCGTCCCTCGAGAAGAGAAAAAAAAATCTTTTCTTTTCAAATAACAAATTTGGCTTCAATGTTTCAGATTAATTGCTGAACATTCCAAAGTATAACGAGCTTCCTCCAAACCTTTCAAGTTGCACCACAGGCTACGAGGACAGGGGTCCTGGAAGGTGCAGAGTATGAATTTGTGAGCAGGTTTTTTAGCTGGCATACTGAATAAACAGAGCAAACGCTAATTACCCAACCCCCCCCCACACCGCTCCCCCTGAGGAGTTAGCCGATGGAGCCAAGCCTCTACCCAGCTGACTTCCAAGAAGTCGACGTCCAATGTGGGGCGGGGGGGGGGGGGGGTCAATACATGGCCTCCATCAGCCACGGCCTGGTGGATAGACCTCCCACGTCCGGGTCAGAAGGTTCAAGTCCCGCTTGCGAAACTCAGGCTGCAGCAAGCAAGTGCCGCCCTGTCAGAGGAGCGTTTGAGGTCAGAGGTTAGGCTGAGGTTTGAGGTCAGAGGTTAGACTGAGGCCCTGTCAGCCCTCTCAGGCGGGCACAGACGATTCAAGAGCACTTAGGAGAGCAGAGGAATTTCCCCCGCTGTTGCCCTGATCAATATTTACCCCCTCAACCATCACCATTCAGAGAGCAAATCATCCGGTCATTTGCACATCGATGCCAGTGGGATCTTGCCGGGCGCAAATTCACTGTCGTTTTCTTCCACATTGCAACAGCGACGAGGCTTCAAAATGTATGTCGCTGGTTGCCCTGAGGTGCTATACAAATGCAAGCTTTTTCTTTCCTGGTGAACGGAATTGGCAGCTCTTCGCTCCGTTCGCCCAAGGGGCACATCAGGCCTTGAACTGACGCGGTCTTTGGCTTGAATGCAGCAAGGCCTCATTCCAGCCCCCGAGGCCTACAAACATAAACTGATGGATCCCTCATCCAATTGGCTGCCTGTAACCCAGTCAGGGTGAGCAGGGTCTAAATTCTGAGTCGGTCGACTGGATGGGTTTTGAGCCCAACCTCAAGGCCCCAAATAACAGGGAGGCCGGAATGGAGGTGCTGGGCCTCGGTAAGGGGTGAATAAGGCAGCAAGATCAGGGACGCGGATCCTCCTCATCGAAGCGAAGTGCGGCCTGGGTGGAGACAATCGCCCCGGGGTCGAAAAAATCCGGCTGAGTGCCGTTGTCCAGCGAGATGTTTCTCAGGTACTGAGAGGCCTGGATAGAGTGGACGTGGAGAGGATGTTTCCACTGGCGGGAGAAACTAGAACCAGAGGACACAGCCTCAGACTGAAGGGACGATCCTTTTAAACAGAGATGAGGAGGAATTTCTTCAGCCAGAGGGGGGGTGAATCTGTGGAACTCTTTGCCGCAGAAGGTTGTGGAGGCCAAGTTACTGAGTGTCTTTAAGACATAGATAGGTTTTTGATTAATAAGGGGATCAGGGGTTATGAGGAGAATGGGGATGAGAAAATATCAGCCATGATCGAATGGCGGAGCAGACTCGATGGGCTGAATGGCTTAATTCTGCTCCTGTGTCTTATGGTCTTCTGCAATGGATGGGTAGTCTATAATGAGGAAAGGTTAGACAGGCTAGATTTGTATTCAACAGTTTTTGGAAGAGTAAGAAGCGATCGGAATCTTTAAGATCCTGAGGGATCACAACAGGGTGGATGTGGAGAGGATGTTTCCTCGTGTGGGAGAATCGAGAACAAGGGTCACTGTTTAAAAATGAGGGGTCACCCATTTAAGACAAAGAGGAGGCGAAATGTTTCTCTCAGAGGGTCTTGAGTCTCTGGAACCTCCTTCCTCGAAAGGCAGTGGGAGCAGAATCATTGAATATTTCCAAGGCGGAGCTAGATAGATTCTTGATGAACAAGGGGGGGGGGGGGTGAAAGGTTAGCGAGGGTCAACAGGAATGTGGGGGTGAGGTCACAATCAGATCAAGCATAATCTTACTGAATGTATGTTTGTTTGTAACCCCTGGCCACCCATTTCGCACTGGGAATTTCAGCAAAGGTGGGGGGCCTGATGGTCACTCAAGGGGGCCCAATGTGATTTTCAGGAAAGCTGTGGACCCGCCCACTGTCTCTCCATCCCGTTTCAGTTAGAAGATTAGGGGCGGGATTCTCCCAGCCCTGGGCCGGGCAGGAGAATACTCGCGAGCGGACCATGCCGCCCCAACGCCAGAACGCGATTCCACGCGGCGCTGGTCGCGGGCCGCTCTACGCGGCAGGCCCGCCGATTCTCCGGCCCGGATGGGCCGATCGGCCGTAAGAAAAGAGCCGAGTCCCGCCGGCGCCGTTCTAACCTGCTCTGTGCCGGCAGGGCCTCGGCGTGTTAGGGTCGCGTGGCGGCCTTTGGGAGGGGGGAGGAGGGGGTCCAACCCCGGGGGAGGGGCCCTCCGATGTGGCCTGGCCTGCGATCGGGGCCTACCGATCGGCGGGCCGGCCTCTGTGGTTGGGGGGACCTCCTTTCCTACGCGCCGGCCCCTGTAGCCCTGCGCCATTTGACGCGGGGCCGGCGCGTTGAAGGAGGCCATTGCGCATGTGCGCGTTGGCGCCACCACCACTGCGCATGCGCGGATCCCGCGGCGCGTAGTCACGCTGGGAGCGGCAGCTGGAGCGGTGTGAACCGCTCCAGCCGCCGTGCTGGCCCCCTGTAGGGGCCAGAATTAGTCGTGGGAGCGGCCCGTTCACGCCGTCGTAAAACACGACGGCGTTTACGACAGCATGGACGCTCTGCCGCCGGATTGGAGATTCCCCGCCCAGCGTTTCAGGCTGATTAATGCGAGGAAACCCTTCCTTCGCACAGCAAGTGGTTGGGGCCGGGAATGTGCTGATTGAGAATGGGATGGAGGCAGATTCAATTGGGCTTTTCCAAAGAGAACCGGACCCATTGTCTTAAAAGGCAAAGGAACAGGACTAGGCAAGATGCTCTTGAAGTGAGCTAGCACAGACACGATGGGCCAAATGGCCTCATTCTGTACTGTAACCATTCTGTAGGATCCCGATTGCCAGTTTTGGGGTAAAAGTGAGGGCTAAAACACTCCACCTCATTCATACTGGGCATCTCTTGGCCCCTAAGGGTGGCACAGTGGCACAGCAGTTAGCACTGTTGCCTCACAGCGCCAGGGACCCGGGTTCAATTCCGGCCTCGGATTACTGTCTGTGTGGAGTCTGCACTCCCGTGTCTGCGTGGGTTTCCTCCGGGTGCTCCGGTTTCCTGCCACAGTCCAAAGATGTGCAGGTTAGGTGGATTGGCCATGATAAACTGTCCTTTAGTGTCCAAAGGTTAGGTGGGATTATGGGGATTATGGTGGGGGATTGGGCCTAGGTAGGGTGCTCTTTTGGGGGCGCACGGTGCAGATTCGATGGGCCAAATGGCCTCCTTCTCCACAGTAGGGATTTTATGATGTGGGATACTTCCCACCTCCCAATCCTCTTCCGCCCCCCCCCCCCCCCCCCCCCCCCGCCCCAACTACACCCCCACCCCAACCCCAAACCACCAACCCACAGGTTTGACCTGCTGGCCAGATGGCTCAATGCGAGAGAACTGGCTGAGGTGCCACCCTCCCACAAGGTAGAACATAGAACATAGAACAGTACAGCACAGAACAGGCCCTTCGGCCCTCGATGTTGTGCCGAGCAATGATCACCCCACTTAAACCCACGTAACCCGTAACCCAACAATCCCCCCCATTAACCTTACACTACGGGCAATTTAGCATGGCCAATCCACCTAACCCGCACATCTTTGGACTGTGGGAGGAAACCGGAGCACCCGGAGGAAACCCACGCACACACGGGGAGGACGTGCAGACTCCACACAGACAGTGACCCAGCCGGGAATCGAACCTGGGACCCTGGAGCTGTGAAGCATTGATGCTAACCACCATGCTACCGTGAGGCCAGGTAGAGCCTCTTGGCACTGCCCCCTTGGCGCCCGCCGGTCACCAGGCGCGTTGGAAGCCTGAGCCGAACCTGGAGACGATTGTGGCATACCTGACGCTGGCGCGATGGATGGGATGGCGCGCTGGGCAAAGCCATCTCCGGGCGCGGCCGAAGCGGGCACTCCATTGGCGGGTTTCGGCAATGCCTGGTAAACATGTGCCGACGAAGCGCCGGGATCGTTAGTAACTGAGGAGTTGCCTAGGTGTTTGGAAAAAGCTTGTGGCCTCCTACCAGTGATTCATCCACTCCACGAAGGAAAGGAGTCTATGGAAAGTTATATTTAAAAAAATAGACGGGTAGAACCCAGAGAGAGTAGGAAACCATCGATTGAAGGCATGAGGTAAATTTGGTGAAGTGGAACACCCGGCACTAACATGTTGGTACACAGCGTGTTGTGAGTAACTGAGTTGGCTTCACTCCAATCTCAGGCCTGGGGCCTTTGGCAACAGGTAAACTACCTGCTCCTTCCCTCCCTCAACTCGATGACTGACTCAGGCATAGGGCGAACTTTCCCCTGGTGCGTGACTCCGTCCAGAAGCAACTTCAAGGGTGTCTTAACCCCCATGAGGCCTAAGGGGAAACGATTACCGATCTCCCCATGGGGCCCATGGAGTACGAGCTTCCCAGTTAGGGGGTGGAGGCCCAACCAGCTGGGGCTCGTTAAAACCGGGCATAAAAGCCGGCTCGAGCAGGGATCGGCATGTTGGTTGCCTCAATCTGGGCTGTGATTGTGGATAGTTACGGCCGTGGGCAGATTATTGTTAAAAGTAAAAGAATCTTTCCCCTCCTGCCGTTGGATTGTCTGGGCATTAAAAAGAGATAGCTTTCAAAAGAGAATTGGAGGTATTGTTGGGGAGTGAAGGCCGTACAGGGCGGGGCGGAATGAGCAAGGGAGTGGGGCCAATCGGTTGGCTCTTCCAAAAGAGCTGGCACAGGAATAATGGGCCAAATGGCCTCCTTCTGTGATTCTACACCCCACCCCATTCCCCAAAATTGGTTTAGGCCGTGGCACCTCGCACTGAGATTAACTCTATTACATATTGGCCTCAATGCGTGTCACAGGATTCAGACCCATGGGCCTCCCAAGCTCTCTCTACAAGCACATGGACTGCAATGGTTCAAGATGGCAGCTCACCACCGATTGAGCAATTAGGGATGGGGCAATAAATAGCGGCCTAGTCAGCGAAACCCGCATCCCTTTGAATTAATAAAAATAAAACCCCCAGCAACTGCAGCTGAGCGTTTGGGACTGTTCTCCTCTGAGAGAAGAAGGCCAAGAGGAGATTTGATAAAGATGTTCAAAATCATGAGGGGGCTGGACAGAGTGGACGGGGAAAAACTGTTCCTGCTCGGAAAAGGTCCCAGGCATTTCCTTCCTCCAGACCCTCCCATCAGGCAGAAGATACAGGAGTCTGAAGACCCGCACATCCAGACATAGGAACAACTACTTCCCCACAGCTACAAGACTCCTCAACGACTCCCCCTCGGACTGATCTGTTCCCTGTAAGAACACTATTCACGATGCCCTATGCTGCTCTTGCTCAGGTATTTGCTTTGTTTGGCCCCTTGTTCTGCACTGTAACCAATCACTGTTTGTCGATGTACCATTGGTCAATGTTCTCTGTCGACTATTCTTTTTGTCTACTACATACGTACTGTGTACGTTCCCTCGGCCGCAGAAAAATACTTTTCACTGTACTTCGTACACGTGACAATATATCAAATCAAAAAATCAAATCAAGAATCGAGAACGAGAGGGGCACAGATTTAAAGTGATTTGCAAAAGAAGCAAATGTGATGTGAGACCCAATGAGCTGGCCGATATTCATCGCGTAACCAACAAGGATGTGATCACACTGGAGAGGGTACGAGGAGAGTTACCAGGATGCTGCCTGAGCTGGAGGGCCTGAGCTATGAGGAGAGATTGAATCAGCTGGGACTGTTTTCCTTGGAGCATCGGAGGTTGAGCAGGGACCTGGAAGAGGTGTACAAGATTGAGGGGCATAGATAGAGTAGATAGGAAGGTACTTTTTCCATCAATAGAGGGTTCAGTAACCTGGGGGCATAGATTTAAGGTCAGAGGTGGAAGGCTAAGAGAGGAGTTGAGGAGAACATTTTCACCCAGAGGATGCTGGGAGTTTGGAACTCACGGTGGGAGCCAGAAACTCTCGGAACGTTCAGGAAGTATTTCGATGTTCACTTCTGCTGAGGTAATCTCCGGGGCTATGGGCCAAGCGCTGGAAAAATGGGATTAGTGCAGTCAGGTTGTCTCCCTCGCGTGGGAGACGATGGGCCGAACGGCCTCCTTTTGTGTTGTAAACACCTACGAATCCCTTACTAACACAGATTATCCGTTTGTGGGATCTTGCTGTGCGGCGAGTGGTTGCCGTGCTTTGCCCGTCATGGTGACACTTCCAAAAGTGCCTCATCCGCTCCAGGCTACAACAGGGAAGCGAAAGTTGCCACAGGAAGCCGGACTCCCCGAGCAAACCGTGTCTCACTACCTAGAAGACAGGCCCCGATTATCTGTGACAGGATCTCGGCGGAGGTGGCGCTGGTTTCTATACGTGTTTGACAGGTTTGATTCATGGTGCTTTAAAATGTCTGCTCCATGCAGCGAGCTTTCAGCTCCTTCTGCGGCTTCGTTCATCCTTCTCCGAGTGCACATCGGGCATGACCAATCGAGCACAGTGAGCGTCAATAGTAAACGGACGCACGTAATCAAACACAGAGCAGAATGTGCCAGGGATTTCACGTTTGGCCGAATGCCAGTTACCAGGGCCAACTACATCCCTGGCGGATGGTTAGTAGAAGTTGAAAAGTCAGGCCGCATTGCTGGCACGCTTAAGGGGCGGGGCAGAGCCAGGGAGATTTTGTTTTCAATCACGGGATGGGAGCATCGTTGGCTAAATCCTCCATAAATGGCTTCCATGATGAGTGTTAGGGTTTCCTTGTTCTTCGCACACACTCTTCCTCCTGGCCCCACTTCTCGTTCGCAAAAGGACAAAACCCAACCCAGGCCAATAATTTAATTGTTGGGGTTGGGTGGGGTTGGCAGGCCCCTCCTGTTCCTCCCAGCTCCACATTCAGGCACTTAGTGCCACACTGCACGCACTGAGTGATGATGGGCAAGTGATGGGTTGTGTTGAGGTGGGAGGGGGCGGGGTAAGGGGTAAGGGTGACAATCGCAAATCTGAACCACGGCCTACAAGAAGGGCGGGGGCCCTAATTTAAATACGTGGCCTTTCCCCTCGCACGTGCGCCCGCCACTAAACCGCCTTATCCGAAGTACCGTGTTCCCAGCTGGGAGTGAGAGTCCGCTTGATGCTCGCCCTATTGGAGGCTGAGGAGGCCATTTGCAACTTGGCCTACAAAACCAGGCTCTCAGTCTATCCGATTTGCCCATTCCCTCAGGGTAGGGTTGCCAACTGTGATGAAATGTTTCATTGGAGGTATCATCACGGGTCCTCCCCCCTCTCCCTCCCCCACCCACCCCCCCCAAACCCCCACGCTCCAACCATAAGTCGGCCAACACATCCGTCCGTGTGACGTACGGCCTTCCTACACCAATCGGAAAGTGAGAAGACTCATGATCCGATTGGGCGATGCTAGTTCCCATTTCTAATATTTTCATATCTGGCAAAGAGAAATTTTCAAAGAAAATGACACAAAACCTCCCCCCCCCTCGAATCTTTTCTAATGGGCAGCACGGTAGCATTGTGAATAGCACAATGGCTTCACAGCTCCAGGGTCCCAGGTTCGATTCCCGGCTTGGGTCACTACCTATGCGGAGTCTGCACATCCTCCCCCTGTGTGCGTGGGTTTCCTCCGGGTGCTCCGGTTTCCTCCCACAGTCCAAAGATCTGCAGGTTAGGTGGACTGGCCGTGCTAAATTGCCCTTGGCGTCCATAATTGCCCTTCGTGTTGGGTTACTGGGTTATGGGGATAGGG
The DNA here is from genome assembly GCF_902713615.1 of Scyliorhinus canicula. NCBI lineage: Eukaryota > Metazoa > Chordata > Chondrichthyes > Carcharhiniformes > Scyliorhinidae > Scyliorhinus > Scyliorhinus canicula. The sequence continues at coordinate 12,372,486 of NC_052172.1, forward strand.
TGGAGGTGTTGACCTTGGGTAGGTTGCTCCTTCCAAGAGCCGGTGCAGACTCGAAGGGCCGAATGGCCTCCTTCTGCACTGTAAATTCTCTGGCTATGGTAATGTCCCGGGGATTTTTCTTCTCCAGGGTTGCCCGCACAGCAGTACCCTGGAGATGGAATTTCAATTCCCGGAGCCTCCAGGCCTATTCTGGAGGGTTGTCAGCCCGGCCTGAGAGAGAGAGGAGAGAGAAATCCGATTCCCACGTTACAAAACACATGAGCGCATGATCTCAGTCTGCAGCAGACCGTGAGTTGTGACCTGCTCGTTTGGGGAGATGCAAGTATATGCGAACGCCGCTCGGCTGAATTTCTAGGCCATCTCTCTCTCTCTCTCTCTCTCTCCTTTTGTGTTTTCCCACACCTCCAGCCAACACATTCTGAATCACCGGCCTGAGATTATATTTTGGAGGCCTCTGTGATCATAACACATTGACCTAGAAAAACACGCAAGATTTGAGGAACAGCTTCGAAAAATCCGAGTCATTTTAGAAAAATAAAACAACACCGCAGCCCTGACCATCGGCCAACGAATGATTTCAATTCCTGGTGTTTACTTCCAGGGGATTTACTGCTGTCGTATATTTCTTTTCCCCTCGACCCATTTCGCTCTCTGCGAAAGTGAAAATCATAGTCAACTGAGAGCGTCAGTGTGAGGCATGAGCTTGCGGTAACTGAAGCAGCTCCCGTACAGTATTCCAACCCGTGTTTTAGGGAAAGGGATAGAGGGTGTTGTGTTATGCACTCTGGGATAACACAGGCTGCGACTCGATGCAGCTTTGACCAAAAGATACTCCAGACTCTGAAGTAAGTTCAGTGTGATTTATTGAACCCTTAGCACAGTTCTCTATGAGTCCGACTCTCCTGCTAATCTTGCTGCAGTAACTCAGTCTAACTAACCAGTCTGCTCTAAGCCACGTGGTGGGTGTGATGCTTCTGATCTGCCCCTGTCCTTCTCTCTAAGTGTCGCCTGTGGAAAGAGACAGAGCATGTGTGCCCTGTCCTTGTATATGGGCTGTGAAATGCCCTCTTGTGGTAGTGTCACCTCTGGGTGTCTTGACTGCCCATTGGTCGTGTCCTATTCTATGTTTTCTTTAGCTGTATGGCTGCATGGCATGACGTCTCTGGTGCTCCCTCTAGTGTTTACGTAGTGTATTTACATTAACCCCTTGTGTATTCACAGTGATGCATATCACCACAGAGGGGATGTGGGGAGTTTCTGGGGAGCTACTTCTCCTCTACCGCCATCGGTTTCTGATGAAGTTGCAATAGTGTGAGAGACCCCCCCCCCCCCCAAGAGATCAATTGCGGACATGGCCGACAATCACAGGTAACGGGGCCGACAGAGCCAGGGGGCGGGATTCCCCATTCCCCAGCGCCGATTCCGCAATCGGCGATCGGGCGGAGAAACCCTTCTGACGCCGAAATCGGGGGGGGGGCCTGTATGAGGCAGATTTTGTACCCCCCCCCCCCCCCCCGGAACGACATCATCGTGTCGCGTTTTTGGGATGCCGTTAGCACGTCACCTGAAGGCCCTGCCCCGATGCTCGGCCCCCCCGGTGGGCCGAGATCCCGACCGCGTGGGACACGGCGTGGCCTCAGCGGCCGGGGACACGGCGTGGCGGCTGCAGACTGTGTCCAGCGTCCAGCGCTACCACAGTCGGGCGGGAGACGTGCTGCTGGCCCGGGGGGGGGGGGGGGGGGGGGGGGGGCTTCGGCGAGGGCTGGGGGGACTGGTGGGGGGTGGCCAGGGGGTGGCCAGGGAGGGCACTATTTGGTAGGTTGGGCCCGCGCACGGCTGCCGCCATGTTGTACGGCGCGACCGCTGCAGGTCGTCGCCATGCGCATGCGCGGCCCGGGGCCCGGCCATTCTCCAGCCGATTATATCGTGGCAGCACGGGAATTTTACACGGTGCAGCTGCTAGCCCTTCACAGGTCGCACCCGATCGGAATGATTGTCGCATTGACACCAGCAGCTCCAGTGCCACTTACCTCTCAGCCTAGTGGCTCAGGCCCCCCTTCGCCACGAAGAGGACCTTCGGCATTGCTCCTTCGCCGACGCGTGGTCTGATCTTCATAAAAGCCGGCTGTAAGTTGACGGCGGGAAAATATTGCTGCAACCTGAATTTGTGCAGAGTGAGCGCCACGTTGTTGGGGAGGGCGCTGGAGGTGTTAGTGGTGGAGGCGGGCAGGAGGAGAGACGCTATGGGCTCAGGAAGCCCCTCAAGGATTACCTCATGGAAGAAAATGGCCGACCCGAAGGCCTGACAGCAGTACCACGAGAAATCGAAAGGCCTCTCAAGGGTGGTCACGGTCAGTGAATGCCGCTCCACAAGTGACATTTCAGCACCGAACATCACTGTGAACACTGAGGACGATGGTTAGATCCTGCTTTGTGTCCCTTCTCACCGTCCAGCCCACCATGATCCTACCATCTGACAGGATCGCCAATGGCGTGCCCGTGGATCTCTTGCTTTACACTCCAAACCTCACCCTCCCTCACTCCAACCCAACCCTCCTTCCAGACACCCGAGAGCTACCGCCGGCCCAGTGGAGGTACTCCAAGGGAAGAGCAACAGCACAGCCCTGCTGATCATCCAGGGTTGGCGTTGAAAGGAGATGATCGGATAGTTCTAAGGTCACTAAGTAGTAATTAAGAGGCCGAGGCTCATTTATTTTAGGTGATGTGAGCATCGCTGGTTGGGCCCAGCATTTGTTGCCCATCCCGAGTTGCCCTTCAGAAGGTGGTGGGTGAGTCGCCATCTTGAGCCGCTGAGTCCCTGAGGTGTAGGTACACCCACAGTGCTGTTAGGGAGGGATTTTGGATCCAGGATTTTGACGGAACAACAGTGAGGGAACGGCCGATACGGTCGGGGTGGTGAGTGACTTGGAGGGGAACCTCCAGGTGGTGGGGTTCCCAGGTATCTGCTGCCCTCGTCCTTCTAGATGGTAGCGGTCGTGAGTTTGGAAGTGACGCCTCAGAAGACTTGGTGAGTTGCTGCAGTGCATCTTATAGATGGTACACACGGCTTCCACTGTGAAGGGAGTGAATGTTTGTGGAAAGGGGGAGCAATCAAGTGGGGCTGCTTTGTCCTGGATGGGGTGGAGCGTCTTCAGTGTTGCTGGAGCTCCGCTCATCCAGGCCCTGGGGCCATGGGTTCAAATCCCAACCCTGTCTGGATATACAGCTGCTGGAATTTAAATTCAATTGCTGTCTATTTTTTAAGTCTGGAACAGCCTCAGTAATGGTGACCAACAAACTATCACCGATTGGTCTAAAAACCCATCAGGTTCACTAATGTCCCCTTCAGGGAAGGAAATCTGCCGTCCTTACCCGGTCTGGCCTACACGTGACTCCAGGCCCCACAGCGATGTGACTGACCCTTAACTGCCCTCAGAAATGGGCTAGAGAGCCAAATAAATCGGGGCAATTAGGGATGGGCACAAATGCTGGCCTTAGAACCAGGCATCAGTCCCAGGATACGGGGTACGTCATTTAGGACTGAGGCGAGGAGAAATGTCTTCACTCAGAGGGTGACGGACCTGTGTAATTCCCTCACGCACTAGGTTGTGAAGGCCAAGTCACCGAATATAATCGAGAAATAGATCGATTCCTCGACGGCTAAAGGTGTGAAGGGGTCTGGGGAGAGTGCATGGAGTGCGGCATTGAGATAGAGGGTCAGCCATGATGGAATGCCGGAGCGGGCTGGAACGAACCCTGGAATGAAGAGCTTGTCGTACAAGGAACGGTTGAGGACTCTGGGGCTGTACTCGTTGGAGTTTAGAAGGGTGGGGGGGGGGGGGGGGGGGGGGATCTTATTGAAACTTACAGGATACTGCGAGGCCTGGATAGAGTGGATATGGAGAGGATGACTCCACTTGTAGGAAAAACTAGAACCAGAGGGCACCACCTCAGACTAAAGGGACGATCTTTTAAAAGAGAGATGAGGAGGAATTTCTTCAGCCGGAGGGTGGTGAATCTGTGGAACTCTTTGCCGCAGAAAGCTGTGGAGGCCAAATCACTGAGTGTCTTTAAGACAGAGATAGATAGGTTCTTGATTAATAAGGGGGTCAGGGGTTGTAATAATAATAATCGCTTATTGTCACAAGTAGGCTTCAATGAAGTTACTGTGAAAAGCCCCTAGTCGCCATATTCCGACCTGTTCGGGGAGGCTGGTACGGGAATTGAACCCGCGCTGCTGGCCTTGTTTTGCATTGCAAGCCAGCTGTTTAGCCCACTGTGCTAAACCAGCCCCTTACGGGGAGAAGGCAGGAGAATGGGGATGAGAAACATATCAGCCATGATTGAATGGCGGAGCAGACTCGAAGGGCCGAATGGCCTATTTCCTATGTTTCTAAACGATGCCCACGTCCCGTGAACGAATATGACAAAAACAGCCCTCCAAAAACCAGGGTCGAACCAAAACCCCCTCCATGAACACTTCTGGAGAGCATCCAGAAAGAGTTGCGGGAAAATTAAATGACCTCACCCGCAAGTTGGGTGCCTGTGCCTTTAAGAAGCACGAGGGGAGAAAAGTGCAAACAAGGAAATGGCAACTCCACATTTGTTGACCAAATTTGGGATCTGGGTGTCCCATCGTTTGGCTCGGCGATTATAAATTTATTTACAAATTGAATTGGAAACATAAACGAGAGGCAGAATCTCCAGACTCCCTGGGGGGGGGGGGGGGGGGGGGGGGCTTTGCTCGCCAGCGGCTGGGCTGATGTCATCGTTCAACGCTGTAAATCTGATCTCAGTCCATGACCTCAGCCTTTGTGAAGTATTCGTGAACATGCAAAGAGGTAAATAGTACTTATCGTGCCGACCATTCCATGGAACGCACCTTCCACATTCCTGCTGCTCTGGGTCAATGTCCCTTTTGTAACGTTATATCTTTTCCTGAAAAACATTAACCCAGGACATGAAGAATTGAACAAATGCTGGGGCCTTCCTCACAATAGTTCATTGATGTTCCGGTGCCAGTTGATGCAAGGTCCCCCCCCCCCCCCCCCCAAATGTGCCAATAGACAGACGGAGGAGCACACAGTGTGAGAGGCTGTGATAACACTTCAAAGGAATAAGGTCGACCTCCGAACCAGCCAACGTGCCACAGCTCATTGGGTAGCACTCTCATCTCTGAGTCAGGAGGTCGAAGGTCAAGCCCCTGCTTGACAGGCACCTCATCCACCACCTTAAACCTCCACCCGCTCCACCCGCCGACACACCTTCCAAACCCAGCACCTCTATCTTGGAGGACGCGGGCAGCAGATACCTGGGAACCCCACCACCTGGAGGTTCCCCTCCAAGTCACTCATCCGTCCTGACTCGGAAATATATCGGCCGTTCCTTCGCTGTCGCTGGGTCAAAAATCCTGGAACTCCCTCCCTAACAGCACTGAGGATGTACCTACACAACAGCGGTTCCAGGTGACGGGTATGTGCTAGGCGGACGCTCAAAAGGTAATTGTCCTCCTGAAAACTCGAGATTAAGCCAAAATAGCTTGTTAAATCTGGGGGACAACCCCCCCCCCCCCCACCCCCCCAACCCCCCCCCCCCAACCCCCCCCCCAACCCCCCAACCCCCCCCCCCCCCGACACCCTTCTCCAACACAGCAAGAGTAACATGCCCTGCAAAATAAACCTGAGTAACTGAAGAGACGGCAGAGGCAGTAAAAGCCGGGAGAGAAAGACGGAGACGATGACGAACACATGGGGGCGACGAGGTCTCAGCCTACCGCCAGAACGTATGCTGGGCTACCTGCAGGTGATCGAATTCCTAGCACAGTGGTTAGCACTGTTGCTTCACAGCGTCAGGGTCCCAAGTTCGATTCCCGGCTGGGGTCACTGTCTCTGCGGAGTCTGCACGTTCTCCCCTGTGTCTGCGTAAGTTTCCTCCGGGTGCTCCGGTTTCCTCCCACAAGTCCTGAAAGATGTGCTGTTGTAAATTGGACATTCTGAATTCTCCCTCTGTGTACCCGAACAGGCGACTCGGGGATTTTCACAGTAACTTCATTGCAGTGTTAATGTAAGCCTACTTGTGACAATAAATATTATTATTATAACGCAGGAACTCCTAGAGCTTGAGTACGCCATCAAACATGTAATGATAGCGACGGTGAAAGAGGCAGTAGCGGAGGCACTGGGAGCAGCGTTTGAAAAGACGGAGCGGCGTCTGGAGACGTAGGAGGTGACGATCAGAGAGCTGGAGAAGGGCAGAGCGATCGGATCGCCTCACTGCAGACAGAGATGACCAGGCTGGTGGCGACGCAAGGGACACGAAGGGGGAAGGTCGAGGACCAGGAAAATCGATCGCGATGCCATTCTGGGCCGAAAGGCAGGAACCCAACAGAGCGCGTGGCCCAGATACTGACTGGGGGGGGGGGGGGGGGGGGGGGGGGGCAAAAGCTTCCCCAAACCCTCAGAAGTGGACCGAGCCGGCAGGTCACTCCGGCCAAAGCCCAAGGCCGGGGAGCAGCCGATGCCAAGACACACGCGTTGGGGCAGAGCTGGCCAAGCACTGGGCGGAATGTAACAAAGCCAAGGTGGCCCTTTATAAGAACCATGTGCGGTTGGGGAATGCTGTACCCCGCCAAGCTCCTACACCCAAGCTATCCAAGCTTAGCATCCAAGCTAAGGGCAGCAGGGTAGCATGGTGGTTAGCATAAATGCTTCACAGCTCCAGGGTCCCAGGTTCGATTCCCGGCTTGGGTCACTGTCTGTGTGGAGTCTGCACGTCCTCCCTGTGTGTGCGTGGGTTTCCTCCGGGTGCTCCGGTTTCCTCCCACAGTCCAAAGATGTGCGGGTTAGGTGGATTGGCCGCGCTAAATTGCCCGTAGTGTCCTAATAAAAGTAAGGTTAAGGGGGGGGTTGTTGGGTTACGGGTATAGGGTGGATACGTGGGTTTGAGTAGGGTGATTATGGCTCGGCACAACATTGAGGGCCGAAGGGCCTGTTCTGTGCTGTACTGTTCTATGTTCTATGTGACTTTCCAGAGCGGGGAGGACTATTTTACCGCACCGGCGGAAGCAGATGAATTTGTGCACAGGCACGGGCTGGGGAGGCACAAAATATAGAGACGGTTTTCCCGGGACAGCAACACCTGGTCTTCAAACCTGACGTTGAGTCTCAGAAAGGAGGGGACGGGAGCAGCAGAACGCAGGACGGGGTGAGAAGGAGGGAGGGAAAGGGGAGAAGGAGGGAGGGAAAGGGGGGGAGAAAGACACTCATTGGTCGGGTGGAGGCATTAATCGACCACAGGGGTTCACTACACGAGCGGGCGAGTTAGCGCAAGGAATTTCGAGTGAGGGGAGGGCTGCGGCACAGCTCCCGAACGGGGAGACGGCGGTGGCGGCAGGGGGAGAGAATGGGGAGGGGAAGCAGAGGAGGAAAGGCTGGCCCCAACCGTCATCGGCCCATCCCTGATACCTGAGCACCTCAGCGCCCTCCGGAGGGGCTTCTGCCTTTCAGCCGAGGGAGGCTGAGCTCGTTGTTAAGGGGGGGGGATGCTGGACCGAACGAGATGCCCCTTTCGGCCCGCTTACGGGATCCCGAGATGCCGCCGTGACCCAGAATCACTGTGCGTGGGGAAGCTGCTGTGTGGGCGAGACTGGCATCGGCGTGGCCCTTCCCTCAGAAGGGGTCACGCTGAGGGTAACGAGGTGATCTCGGGCCTAGGCAGCTGAGCAAGACCCGAAACTAACGAGCGAATGGCAGCAAAGATACCGCGACCGACTTCCTCCGGTTCTGTTTTTAGCTGGGACAGGAAATGTGCTGCTCTGGAGGACAGCTGGAGCTCCCTGATAAAGCCACAGCCCGCCAGCTGAGCATGAGGGACACAGCGCAACCCCTCCCCGCGCAACCCTTTATCTCCATCAGCCCACCCCCTACAAGACATTGAGAATGTCCTTCATCATTGCCAGAGTCAGCAACAACCACTTACATTCATATGTCCACACCAATAGCTGCAAAGCATTCAAAAGAGATTTATCAAACAACAATTCGCACCTCACCCGGTAAGGAGATGTGAGGTCAGGTGAACAAAGGCTTTGATCAAAGTGGTAGGTTTTAACAATAATAATAATCTTTATTAGTGTCACAAGTCGGCCTACATTAACACTGCAATGAAGTTACTGTGCAAATCCCCTAGTCGCCACATTCCGGCGCCTGTTCGGGTACACGGAGGGATAATTCAGAACGTCCAATTCACCGAACAAGCACGTCTTTCGGGGCTTGTGGGAGGAAACCGGAGCACCCGGAGGAAACCCACGCAGACACGGGGAGAACGTGCAGACTCCGCACAGAGTGACCCAAGCCGGGAATCGAACCTGGGACCCTGGCGCGGCGAAGCAACAGTGCTAACCACTGTGCTACCGTACCGCCCCTCGATTAGATTCCAGTCTGTAACTCACTCCCGGGTATCTGTTATTCTATATATAAACCACCCCGAACCCCTCGATCAGATTCCAGTCTGTAACTCACTCCCGGGTATCTGTTACTCTATATATAAACCACCCCGAACCCCTCAATTAGATTCCACTCTGTAACTCACTCCCGGGTATCTGTTATTCTATATATAAACCACCCTGAACCCCTCAATTAGATTCCAGCCTGTAACTCACTCCCGGGTATCTGTTATTCTATATATAAACCACCCTGAACCCCTCGATTAGATTCCAGTCTGTAACTCACTCCCGGGTATCTGTTATTCTGTATATAAACCACCCCGAACCCCTTGATTAGATTCCAGTCTATAACTCACTCCCGGGTATCTGTTATTCTATATATAAACCACCCCGGACCCCTCGATTAGATTCCAGTCTGTAACTCACTCCCGGGTATCTGTTATTCTATATATAAACCACCCTGAACCCCTCGATTAGATTCCAGTCTGTAACTCACTCCCGGGTATCTGTTATTCTATATATAAACCATCCCGAACCCCTCGATTAGATTCCAGTCTGTAACTCACTCCCGGGTATCTGTTATTCTGTATATAAACCACCCCGGACCCCTTGATTAGATTCCAGTCTGTAACTCACTCCCGGGTATCTGTTATTCTATATATAAACCACCCTGAACCCCTCGATTAGATTCCAGTCTGTAACTCACTCCCGGGTATCTGTTATTCTATATATAAACCATCCCGAACCCCTCGATTAGATTCCAGTCTGTAACACACTCCCGGGTATCTGTTATTCTGTATATAAACCACCCCGGACCCCTCGATTAGATTCCAGTCTGTAACTCACTCCCGGGTATCTGTTATTCTATATATAAACCACCCTGAACCCCTCGATTAGATTCCAGTCTGTAACTCACTCCCGGGTATCTGTTATTCTATATATAAACCATCCCGAACCCCTCGATTAGATTCCAGTCTGTAACTCACTCCCGGGTATCTGTTATTCTGTATATAAACCACCCCGGACCCCTCGATTAGATTCCAGTCTGTAACTCACTCCCGGGAATCTGTTATTCTGTATATAAACCACCCCGGACCCCTCGATTAGATTCCAGTCTGTAACTCACTCCCGGGTATCTGTTATTCTATATATAAACCACCCTGAACCCCTCGATTAGATTCCAGTCTGTAACACAGTCCCGTATATCTGTTATTCTATATATAAACCACCACGGACCCCGTGCTTCGGATCCAGACAGTAAGACACTCTGCATAATAAAGTGAGTCCAGATATCGACCTGTTTTGTCTTTTGATGTTTGTTTGTTGATCCCCGAGTTACAGAGACGGACACTCAGTGTGGGGGGGTGTCTGTCCAGTCTGATTAGCGTGGGACACGGCTGAGAGAGGGACTTCCATTCCTTGTAGTGTCAACACTACTCCGGGTGGGATGAGGCCTTTGATTGGCAAATGAGGGGCCACTTGAAACCCTCAATTGGCAGCAGGGTGGGAAGAGGGTCTACAGGCCTTTCAACGCCAATTGGGTGGACGCAGGGATTTGGGGGGAGGGGGTGGGGGGAGGGGCGGTGGGTCCCTACACACCAGCCTCCCACTTCATTAAATGCCCCCCCCCCTCTAAACGCCACCAAACCCGTGACACAAGGCGGCACATGGATCCGCCCCTCAGTGTCGTTATGTAATCCCGCGCAATCGGATGGGGGTAGGGCCCAGCCTGGAGGCGGGAGACTTTTCCCCTTTTTGTCGAGCTGTTGATGTGCGACCAGCGATAAGTTTGGGACTGAATAGGAAGTTTGCGATGATCAAAGGCCTGAAGGCAGGGTGTAACACGCTCCACACTGCCCGAGGAAGAGCTCGCTGGCCAAGAATTCCACAAAGCAGAAAAGTCGGAGCAGGAAGGTCAAGTGGGGGACGAAGGTCTGAGATTTGAGCTCAGTACGCCTCGGAGAGGGCGGGGAGAGGACGCACTGAAATTCTAACTGGCAAATAGGGTCAATTAACAATCGTCAACTCAGGGTAAAAGAATGTATTCCCTTGTTAATATTAGTCAAATTGTAAAGAGGGCCAAGAGATAGGCCGAAGAGGAATAAGCGACTTCAAAGGATTGGCCTGTCTCAATCCAACACTCACAATGACTTCAGATGTTGACACAATCAGATTGGCGCAGCAACTCACAATTCCTCAACTCTTTGGCTTATCATTGCGTTTTATTGCGGGTTGGGTAATGCAGTGAGCGACCCCTGTTAACATGAGTTTAAATCCCTCCATGGCAACGGTTTGAAGAAGCCCAAAAGCTGAGTCTCGGAATGAGAAAGGAAAAGTTGATGAGCAGCAGGAGCCACTGTGGAGATGTTGGACGGGCGTAAAAACGCGAGGGCAAATGGTGGGTCTCCGAGGAAGGAGCCAACTCCAGTCCCACCCCAACGATACGGACTCTGAACCCACCCCCAATTTCGCCACCTGGGCTGTCTCGGTTCAAGTCCATTACCACCTTCAAAGGACAACCACAGACTCTGAACCCACCCCCAATTTCGCCACCTGGGCTGTCTCGGTTCAAGTCCATTACCACCTTCAAAGGACAACCACAGATGTGCAATAATTTCAGCCCTGAGAGCGATGCACAGATCCCTAAAATATATTTGAACGAGTCCCAAATTGAGCCCCATATACAGATTGGCGAGGGCCTTAATTTATCTTTTGAGCAATCTGTTGTGGATAACCATTCTCTGTGGAGACAATATTCTCTTATCTTGTTTGACGCTTTGTGTTGTTAAGCCCATGTTCCCTTATTTGGCTTCGTTGTCGAGCTCACGTTCTCTGCTTACCTCTCTGTCGCATTGTGTGTCTCTCTCCAACATCCTGCTCCTTCGTGAGGCAGGCACACCCAAGAAACACAACCTTCGTCACCAGCCTCACATGTGGAACTTTATCAAATGTCTTCTGGAGAGTGAGGGAACTGGTACCGGGGCCCGTGGAAGCTCAGTCATTGAATATGTTTAAGGCAGAGATGGACGAATTTCTGATTGACAATAACATAAAGGGTTAAAAGGCATTGAAGTGACCAATCACCCTTGATCATATTGAATGGCGGATGATGCTCGACGGGCTGAATGGCCTACTACTGTTCCTATGTTCCTACCCAGCGGATAGCCGTCACCGATTAATTTAGTTCAGGAATCCCAGTAACTTAGTGAGGCTCCTAAAATTCCATTACCCATGTGGTCTCATATCAGATCGTGAGATGTAGGCAAGTAGGCTTCAATTAAGTTACTGTGAAAAGCCCCTAGTCGCCACATTCCGGCTCCTGTTCGGGGAGGCCGGTACGGGAATTGAACCCGCGCTGCTGGCCTTGTTCTGCATTACAAGCCAGCTGTTTAGCCCACTGTGCTAAACCAGCCTCTATTAATGCACAAATGGTCAACAGATTGTTCCCAAAATGAGTAATGTCCAGGCCAGGAAAGTCCGAGGTCCCGGCCTACCATGTGCGGGATGAGGCGGCAACTCGCCCTGGAAAATAAGGTTGGCACAGCTGGTCCTCACGGTGTCGGCTGGGGGAGGCAAAAAGGCCCCGCCCAGAGGGGGGGGGGGCCTACCCTCCATGGGTGGTGCATGATCAGGAAGAGTTGAGATCCCGCGCCCAATAGAGCGGTGGTTGAGCATCCTGCTGTCAGGCTCGTGTGCGTAGAGCTGGCATGTGGACGCGACGCACACCGGCTACCCTGACACCAAAGCAAATGCCACCAAGAGTTGGTACATTCACGGAAGGGTCTTCGAGCAAGGGTCTTCCCAGAAGGAAATAACAGCAAAACAGGGAAGTACAAATTCTGATCCAAACTGGTCTTGTACACCTTAAAATAGGGCAGCCAGGATTCTTTTTAAACTCCTTCATGGAAGGTGGGCTTGCTGGCAGGGACAGCCTTTATTACCCACCCCTAACTATGGACACCATTGGAGAAACCAGATGGATTTTTACAACAATGGTTTCAGAGTCATCAGCCCACTTTCATTGAATTCAAATTTCCCCATCAGATGTGGTGGGATTCGAACCTGGATTCTGGAACACTGGATTACGAGACAAGGGCAATAACACTGCCTCCCTGCCCGAAGCTGACTCCTGTATACCTTAAAACAGAAGCCATGATGCCGGCGTTGGACTGGGGTGGGCACAGTAAGACGTCTTACAACACCAGGTTAAAGTCCAACAGGTTTGTTTCGAATCACTAGCTTTCGGAGCACTGCTCCTTCCTCGAAGGGGTGGGCGAAGAGGTGGGTTCCAGAAACGTGAGTGCGGCCTCAACCGGCACCTTGGATTCATGTCGCATTACTTTCATCCCCCACCATCTGGCCTGGGCTTGCGAAATCCGACCAACTAGGACAAAACCTAGGACCTAGGACAAAAGTTCGGCGCAACATCGTGGGCCGAAGGGCCTGTTCTGTGCTGTGTTTCTCTATAACTGTCCCAGCTTGAGGCAATTCACACCTCTTTAACCTGTGATTATCCCTCTCTCCAGTTGCTCCGTCTGGACCTGTAAAGACTTAATTAACTGCAAAGACTCGCATTCAAAGCAGCGTATTGCATCTTTTTTAAAATAAATTTAGATTACCCAATTATTTTTTCCAATTAAGGGGCAATTTAGCGTGGCCAATCCACCTACTCTGCACATTTTTTTTTGGGTTGTGGGGGCGAAACCCACGCAGACACGGGGAGAATATGCAAACTCCACACGGACAGTGACCCAGAGCCAGGATCGAACCTGGGACCTCAGCGCCGTGAGGCGGTTGTGCTAACCACTAGGCCACCGTGCTGCCCTCGTATTGCATCTTTGACTTTGTCTATATAAACGTTTCTGGAACCCACCTCTTCACTCACCTGAGGAAGGAGCGGTGCTCCGAAAGCTAGTGATTCCAAACAAACCTGTTGGACTTTAACCTGGTGTTGTAAGGCTTCTTAAAATGGAACAGCAGCAAGAGGGCGAAATGAGAATTCCGGGTCCTTCCTCTAGTGATAACGGATTGCACGAGAACTTCGATCTAAATCAACTGAACTTCTGAGGCAGCTACTGAGTCCACCCTTCCTCTCCCCTGCGTCTATTTATGTACATTTAGAGTTCAGTTTGGTTTTATATGTGCTCTAAGAGAGCTGATGGGCCGTGTGATGCTGAGCATGCCATCGCTAGATCCGCTAGTCATTCACCAAGAAATGCTAAACGCTGAAAGGAGCAGCATTTACGTCAGGCAGGGGTTCAAATAGTCAATCGACGGGAGGCGTCCCAGAGGATTGGTGAAGTTATTCGGTGACTCAACCCAAACAGAGCCTGTCGCAATACCGAACAGAAGTCACGGTGACTGAGGCTTGCGGTGGGGCGCTGGCAACCCCACCCAGCTCGACCGGTGGGGGCTGGCAACCCCACCCAGCTCGACCGGTGGGGGCGGGCAACCCCACCCAGCTCGACCGGTGGGGGCTGGTAACCCCACCCAGCTCGACCGGTGATGGCCGGAGATTGGCATTCGGCAAATTGTTCCCCGATTGGGGTTACCCCGATCTCTGGATCTGTAAAGATTCAATTGCCTGCAAATGCTCGCATTCTAAGCACCGTCTGGCATCTCTGACTTTGTCTATATAGATGTTTCTGGAACAAACCTCTTCATTCACCTGAGGAAGGAGCAGTGCTCCGAAAGCTCATAGAACAGTACAGCACAGAACAGGCCCTTCGGCCCTCAATGTTGTGCCGAGCCATGATCACCTTACTCAAACCCACGTATCCACCCTATACCCGTAACCCAACAACCCCCCCCCTTAACCTTACTTTTTATTAGGACACTACGGGCAATTTAGCATGGCCAATCCACCTAATCCGCACATCTTTGGACTGTGGGAGGAAACCGGAGCACCCGGAGGAAACCCACGCACACGGGGAGGAAGTGCAGACTCCGCACAGACAGTGACCCAGCCGGGAATCGAACCTGGGACCCTGGAGCTGTGAAGCATTTATGCTAACCACCATGCTACCCTGCTGCCCCAGCTCGTGTTTGAAACAAACCCGTTACTGTGCTCACCCCAGTCCATCGCCGGCATCTCCGCATCGTGGCTAATTGATTGGCAGATAATGGTCGGAATTTCCCGGCCGTTGCGATTCACTTTTTCCGGCGCGTCCCCGCCCGCTGGCTTCAATGGGAATTTCCATGGACAAGGGCCGGGAGCTGCCTGCGAGCATCACGGACACCGGGAAACACGCGGCGGGGGGGGGGGGGGGGGGGGGGGGACCGGAGAATCCTGCTCAAAGGGACTTTTCATTCCTGGATATTCCAGTTGCTCCCAATTCTCCACGTGTTCCTACTGAGCGCCCCGGTCCGGTCAGCCAATCGAATCGCCTGGCCTTGACATGTGATCGACGGTACCCCCCCCCCCCCCCCCCCCCCGCCCAATCCCTTCCCGCCCAACGCCTCCCCATTGCCAGGCCCAATGGTCAACGTGCGGCCCACCTTGCACCTCGTCATCCAATCCTGCTTGATGTCGTCTGTGTAGTCAGGCCTTCCTCTTCCCCCTCCCCCCCAAACACCACAAAGCTTAGACTCATTCCTCCAGTCTCTGAGTCATTCTCTAAAGCTGTAAACAAACTGGCCCAACACCCAGGCCTGAGGCCTGAGGACGACCACCAGCTGCGCCCCCCCCCCACCCCACCCACCCCACCCACCCCACTATCCCTCCTCCCCTCCCCCACCACCACACCAACCCTCCCAGCCTGCTTATCTACGACCCGTTTGCAAACCGGCCGGCAACACTTTCATCCCATGCCCACTCTTTCATCCAGTTTAACCGGCCGTGCTTGGAGCGTAATTTCCAGCTGCCCCCGGGAGACTGAACCTTTTCCCTTTCATGTGGGCCGGTGTGGAGGACAGCGAACCAGCGGGGGGCTGCGAGGGAAACAGAGCAACATGCAAACTGGGCAGGGCCTTTGGGGGAGACCACATCTGAAGCCGGGTGACCGGTGTTTGATCTTTTGACTTCAAAGAGATGGTTACGTTACTGGAGTGGATTCAGAGAGGGAGGGGGGGTGGGGGTGGGGGTGGGGGGGGGGGGGCGGTGGGGAGTGGTATGAGATGAATACAGAGCCATACACTGAGCTCGAAAGCACAAGGGTTATCCTTGGGAATTTTTCCTCTCCCGGGAAGATGGAAAACACAACTCGGCAGAACAAAGAAAAAGAACGAAGAACAAAGAAAAGTACAGCACAGGAACAGGCCCTTCGGCCCTCCAAGCCCATGCCGACCATGTTGTCCGCCTAAAATAAAATCTTCTCCACTTCCGGGGTCCGTATCCCTCTATTCCAGGGGTGGGCAGACTACGGCCCGTGGGCCGCATGCGGCCCGCCAAAGGTTTTTATGCGACCCACCAAGATCAAGTCATAAAAATTTAAAAAAACATTTTTTTTTTTTTAATAAGGTTAATTGGGGGGGGGGGGGGGGGGGGGGGCTGTTGGGTTACTGGTATAGGGTGGATACGTTGACTTGAGTAGGGTGATCATTGCTCGGCACAACATCGAGGGCCGAAGGGCCTGTTCTGTGCTGTACTGTTCTATGTTCTATGTTCTATATGAGGCGCCCAGAATCATAACCGGGTGAAGCGCCATTTTTGAAAAGTAGAGAAAAAGAGGGCTAAAGGCAGGATGCCGCCGGGGGAAGCGCTGAGGTATATGCCGCACGCTAATTGGTTACAACCGGGACTATTAATTAATATACTATGCGGCCCTTTAAAATTGTGAATTTCTGAATGTGGCCCTTGCACGGAAAAGTTTGCCCACCCCTGCTCTATTCCCATCCTATTCATGTATTTGTCAAGACGCCCCTTAAACGTCACTATCGTCCCTGCTTCCACCACCTCCTCCGGCAGCGAGTTCCAGGCACCCACTACCCTCTGTGTAAAAAACTTGTCTCGTACATCTACTCTAAACCTTGCCCCTCGAACCTTAAACCTATGCCCCCTAGTAATTGACCCCTCTACCCTGGGAAAAAGCCTCTGACTATCCACTCTGCCTATGCCCCTCATCATTTTGTAGACCTCTAATCAGGTCGCCCCTCAACCTCTGTCGTTCCAGTGAGAACAAACCGAGTTTATTCAACCTCTGCTCATAGCTAATGCCCTCCATGCCAGGCAACATCCTGGAAAATCTCTCGGACGCTGGTGAAGTGATTCAATAAACAGGAATAGTCCTTTGACCTTGCGCTGAAACCCCGAATTGGGGGTCTCGGGAATGAATTTTCCCGGCCATTCCTGGTGGACATCTTCGTGTCCCGGTGACGGTGATTCCCCCCCCCCCCCCTCCCCCACCCCCACCGGTGGGTGCGAACAATGGGAAAATCCATTAACAGAGGCGGGAATGGATCATCCTGACCCCGGCTAATGGCAGGCAATCTCCACCGCCACGGTGGGAGGGGTGGGCGGGGGGGGGGGGGGGGGGGGGGGGGAATACCCGACCACGGGTTCAGATAATGTCCGGAATCTTCCAGTCCCCATTCCCGCCTGAAGTTAGTCCTGTCAAACGCTCCCATCCGCCAGCTGAACTCCAAAATCCCAGCCGAGGAAACCAAGGGTTGGGATCTTCCCAATCCCGCAGAGGCCAATCCCGTCTCAAATGAATTCTGACTGGAAGCTACCTCGGCGTTGAAGGAATTGCAGAGCGCAGGCCAACGTGACTGAGGGTAAAACCCCCTGAAAAGGATTCATGAAACTTTCAACATGAAGAATGATTTTAAGGCCTGGGAAGGGTGGAGTGTCCACTGGTGTGACATGAACCAGTCAGCTCCATCTGCTCCCCCCCCCCCCCCCCCCCCCCCCCCCCGGACTCTCCCGGGATCATTGTACAAATGTTCAAACTCTTTCAGATGGTGCCTCAAGATGGAGGCACCCAGGTGTGCCGCCTACCTCTCTGCTCCTTGGGCCTGCCTTCCCTCCGGTGCTGCAGGTCCCCTCTGATTGGATGGACGGCGTGCAGGAGCCCACCGGCCATCCTCAATCGGCAAGCCGACCTGGAGGCAGCCAATAAGGTGATCCAATCCCAATTCTCTTCCCGCAACTCGTGGATGACCCGGACTCTCTTACCCCCAGTCATTGGCGTGGTTTTTCATAGAATTTACAGTGCAGAAGGAGGCCATTCAGCCCATCGAGTCTGCACCGGCTCTTGGAAAGAGCACCCCACCCAAGCCCACACCTCCACCCTATTTGGAAGGGATTGGTGCGGATTCAGTGGGCCGAATAGCCTCCTTCTGCACTGTAGTGAATCTATGATCCCATGATAATCACAAGTGGCAAAAGAATCATAGAATTTACAGTCTGCACCGACTCTCGGAAAGAGCACCCCACCTTAAGCCCACACCTCCACCCTCTCCCCGTAACCCTGTGTCGGACACTGAGGGCAATTGAGCATGGCCAATCCACCTAACCTGCACATCTTTGGACTGTGGGAGGAAACCGGAGCACCCGGAGGAAACCCACGCAGACACGGCGGGAAAGTGCAGACTCCGCACAGACAGCGACCCAAGCCGGGAATCGAACCTGGGACCCTGGCGCTGTGAAGCAACGGTGCTAACCACTGTGCCACTGCGCCGCCCAAAGC
Source organism: Scyliorhinus canicula (assembly GCF_902713615.1). Classification (NCBI taxonomy): domain Eukaryota; kingdom Metazoa; phylum Chordata; class Chondrichthyes; order Carcharhiniformes; family Scyliorhinidae; genus Scyliorhinus; species Scyliorhinus canicula. The sequence continues at coordinate 12,390,555 of NC_052172.1, forward strand.
GGAATCTAAGTAGTCGACGGTGATAAAACGATCTGGATCTAATTTATTGTCGATGAATGTAAGTTAATAAGCACCCGAAATGGAAGATCTAACAAACAGGGAACAGCCCATTGTGAGGGAATTAATGGTGTGTGTTTCAATCATTCATTGAATACATTCCAGCCCGCAACATGTTATTGGAAAGAAACAAAGGAACTTCCTCCCTCAGCGAAATGCTCCAAATCTTATTGTGTACACAGACAAACTATAATAATCCACTACATAGCCCACCCAACCTCTAGTCTTCACCGTCAGCTGCCAGGCAGCAGGTGTTTAACCTTTTAGTTAACGTACCCCACCCTGCACCCTTCAAGTGCCTGAGACTGGAGGGCAAGATGTAAACTTTCCGCTCCGTGGAGCGACATCCCCAAGCGGGCTGCAAACACTGAAGCGCTTTTGACGTCAGGGCGCCGATGTTCCGTTGGCGACATGGCGGCCATCTTGCTCGGACGTCAACCTCCCACAATCAGCAACGGGGCAATAACCCACCAGATCGCCTCACCCGTTATTGCCTCAGCTTGAGGACAACTCGGAAGAATTCCCCTTCGGAATGGCGCCAGGAAATCCTTCGCGGCCCAACGCTTGTGCGTCCGAAAGCCGGCCCCTCCCATCGTGCCGCTCTCGGCTGGAGTTCCGGCCTTGGGGTTTTACCCTCAGAATGTGCGGACTTGGGACTCAAAGCCACAACCAGCTGACACGCAGGGAAAGTGCTGCCAATGAGCTGCAGCTGACATCTTAATACTTCTCTGTACGTCCCAGCTGCGAGCTTGCATGAATCATCTTCTAGCTTGCACATCAGCCGTGGCTGTTATCATCAGATAATAGCAATGCTGCTTAGCTGAGTGGTCGAGTGGCTCTTTTTTTATTGCCCCCTTTTTCTCTATTCATTCTCGTGTCTGAGATCGCTCTCAGAGCAGTGAGGCCTACCTTCTTAGGCTTCCAGTGGTGCGGCCTCGCTCTCGACCTAGCGTCGAAGCGAACATTCCCAGGAACCTTGATCTGTCAATTGTCATTTAAGTTCCTGGAGCTCATTTGATAACTCCATGGGATTGTTGCCCAGATCCCCACCGCAGCAGATGTGCATATTTGCGATTGAGGTAACCACACCACGGGAATGTGGTCAGATTATCCCCAGCAGGGTAGTTTAGTGTAAAGTACAGTTGGCACTTCTGTACTGAGCGACGAGCTTAAACATCCCTTTTCAATTTTCCCTAGAATCCCTACAGCGCAGAAGGAGGCCATTCAGCCCATCGGGTCTGCACTGACCCTACCTCGGCCCACTCCCCTTTGGACACAAAGGGACAGAATCACAGAATACTAGAGTGCAGAAGAGGCAGAAGAGACAATTTAGCAAGACCGATCCGCCTAATTTTAGGGTCGTGGTGGAACATGGCGACTTTGATCAACAACAGGGCCGTCTTTTTCCTGCCATCATTTAACCAAACTCTTCCCGGTCAAAGGATATCACCCTCGGGTCATCAGGAGGGGCTTCTAGAGATTAGCCACCCAATCAACGTTGGATGACAAAGGTGGTTAGAGTTCCTAAGTTTGAACATTCCAGCAGTTACGCAGAAAAGGCAGGGGAATGGCACAAAGTCAGAAAGCTTATTTGGAAAGCCAGTGCAGATACCTTGGGCCGAATGGCCTCCTTTTGCACCCTGACGCTTCTGCGGTTCTGCGAATTGAAGCCCTCTAACCCATTGGTTATTTCCAATACCGACTAAATCCACTTTCCTCGGTTTCTTGTCCTATTGTCCCTCGGCTGCAGGTCTTAAGGTCTCGTCCATTGAGAATGGCCTATCTCAGAGCTTCATAGCTCCCACCCCTCAGTGGATTGACTTTAGATAAGAGGTGGCTCCGGTTAATTCAACTTTGTAAAGGTTGCGGTGTAGTGAAGGTAAAGTAGGCCTTTCCACTTTGCACAGGAGACCAAAGCTACAGGGACGATCGGTATGAGAGTTTGCACGTTCTGCATGGGCTTCCTCCAGGATCGAACCTGGGACCTCGGCGCCGTGGGACAGCAGTGCTAACCACTGCGCCACCGTGCTGCCCTAAGGTGAATAACCTTAATGCATTTAATGAGGTAAGTAGACGAGATAGGGTGAGGTGAATTAGGGTGGGAGGAGATTCATATGCAGCATAAACACCAGCCCGGACTAATTGGGCCAAGTGGCCCGTTACTATGTTGTAGGTATTAGGGTTGCCCACCCTCCAGGATTGGCCTGGAGTCTCCGGGGCACTGCTGTGAGCGACCCTGGAGAAACATTATCGGAGCAGGAAAACAGATGGTTTCTTTTGTCAATTTCTTTGAAACTTTCTCTTCGCTAAATATGTAAACATATTGAAAATGAGGGTCAAATAAAGGCTGTCTCGTTGACAGTCAACCCTCATCCAATTGGGTAATGAGTCCTTTTGCTTTCTGATTGGTGCAGGAAGGCCGGGGGGGTCACAAGGACGGATGTGTTGGCCAAATAATGGCTGGAGCGTGAGGGGCAAGTCATGTGATGAAACCTCCAGGAATACATTTAATCACAGTTGGCAATCTTAAATATGTAGAACAAAAGTTGTGGCTTTGTGATGTCAAAGAATGGTGTCAAGCTATCTTTAATCAAACTGGTCTTGCCGATGACACTCCAAGTTGACTATCACAGTCATATCTGGGTCCTGTGGGCATCTTGGGTCATTCTATTCCATGGTAACTACGGAAAGAGGTGGTCGGTTTAGCTCAGTGGGCTGGACGGCTGGTTCGCGATGCGGAACGTGGCCAGCAGCCCGGGTTCGATTCCCGTGCCGGCTGAGGTGATTCATGAAGGCCCCGCCTTCTCAACCTTGCCCCTTGCCTGCGGTGTGGTGACCCTCAGGCTAAATCACCGGCAGTCAGTTCTTCTCATCATCGTAGATTCATAGACATTCTCAGCACAGAGGGAGGCCATTTGGCCCATCATGTCCTTGCCACTCAACAAAGATCTGTCTACACTAATCCCATTCTCCAGCACTTGGCCCGTAGCCCCGGAGATTACATCAGCAGAAGTAAATATCTAAATACTCCTTAAACATTATGAGAGTTTCTGACTCAACCACCCTCTTTCTCCTCAACTCCCCTCTTATCCTTCTACCTCTGACCTATGCTCCCAGGTTATTGACCCCTCGACTAATGGAAAAATGCCTTCCATCTTCTATGTTCTAGAACATAGAACAGTACAGCACAGAACAGGCCCTTCGGCCCTCAATGTTGTGCCGAGCCATGATCACCCTACTCCAACCCACGTATCCACCCTATACCCGTAAACCAACAACCCCACCCTTAACCTTACTTTAATTAGGACACTACGGGCAATTTAGCATGGCCAATCCACCTAACCCGCACATCTTTGGACTGTGGGAGGAAACCGGAGCACCCGGAGGAAACCCACGCACACAGGGGGAGGACGTGCAGACTCCACACAGACAGTGACCCAGCCGGGAATCGAACCTGGGACCCTGGAGCTGTGAAGCATTTATGCTAACCACCATGCTACCCTGCTGCTGTACTGTTCTATGTTCTGTTCTATGTTCTATCTATGCCCCTCAATCTTACACATCTCTTTCAGGTCCCTGCTCAACCGTTGCTGCTCCAAGGGAAACAGTCCCAGCTGATCCAGTCTCTCCTCGGAGCTCAGGCCCTTCAGCCCAGGCACCATCCTGGTAAATCTCCCCTGCACCCTCTCCAGTGTGATCACACCCTTCCCATAATGTATAAGGAGCCTTGGTCAAACAAGCCAATATTAGCGTAGTATGCTGGGGTTGAATCTTTATCTCGCAAAGATATGCCCAACTGGGGATCCTCTGTAACAGCAGAAAAATAACAGGGCCACATTGGTAAAGAGTGTAACCTGGGTTTGCTGTTTATTTTAAAATGTGGTCTTTGGATGGAGGCAGCACAGGCTGGGCCAGCACTAGTTGCCCATCCCTAGTTGCCCCTTGAGGAGGTGGTGGTGAGCTGCCTTCTTGAACCGCCACAGTCCATGAGGTGTAGGTGCTGTTAGGGAAGGAGTTCCAGGATTTTTGACCCAGCGACAGTGAAGGAACGGCCGACATATTTCCGAGTCAGGATGGTGTGTGGCTTGGAGGGGAACTTCCAACGGGGTGGCGTTCCCATGCGCCTGCTGCCCCTTGTCCCTCTGGGTGACAGAGGTCACAGGTTAGGAAGGTGCTGTCTGAGGAGCCTTGGAGAGTCGCTGCAGTGAATCGCGTAGATGGTACACGGCGCTGGTGCAGTGATTTTGTCGCTGCCGCTAGTAATCCAGAGTCGCAGGGCAATGTTTCAGATGTCACAGAATTCCACCACCGCATGTGGTCTAACAATGACCTTGAAACCCTTGTCGATGGACATTAAAAACCCATCTTGTTCACTAACGCCCCTTTCGGAAGGAAATCCTTACCCGGTAACCGTCCCCTTCTCCCCGAAGTTATAGTCTCTTTGCATTTAAATGTTTGACTTTGAAATGAAACAGGACGATATTGTCAATTCTGTGGCCTGCTGCTTAGGCCAAAGCACTAAGCAATTATTTTAAAAATATGTTCCTTGAGAAAAAGCACCGTATATAATCACACATAGTCATTTCAGTTATGTTTCATTGCCAGGCTGTTAATTTGTCAAATCGTGTGGCTCGTCAACCTGGCGAGATCTATGTCGGCTGATTGCCGTTAAATGCTCCCACAGCTTATAATCTACCCCAAAGCTATTCAAAAGTTAATCTGTTCTTATTAAAGGGTATTAAAGTATAATAATAGTGTAGCAGGTTTCTTGCGAGCAGCAAACACAAATCGAAGGCAGAGGGATAAAATCTCCTGACGTGATACAGTTTTCCATCTGCTCCTGCTTTGCCTCCACTGGTCACACCATGTCGGAGCAGAAGGAGGCCATTCGGCCCATCAAGTCTGCTCCGCCATTCAATGAGACCAAGACTGAACTGACATGACAACCCTCAACCCTCCTCATCTCTGTCTGAAATGGGCGACCCTTCATTCTGCCATTCTGCCCTCTGGTCCCACACTCTCCCATGACTCTGATGGAATGATTTGGCGCCAAAGGAGGCCATTTGGCCCATCGGTGCACCAATGCTAGCTCTTTGAAGGAATGTTCCAATTAGAACCACTCCCTTGCTCTTTCCCCATAACCCTGTAATTTCCAACGCTGCGAGTTGTTTACCCAACCCTCCTCTTTGAAGGCTGCTGTCGAATTAGCTTCCTCCGCACTTTGATATACAGCACATTACAACTCACGATGTTAAAAACATTTCCCCACTGATTCTTTTGCAATGCTACCATCAAGATAAATATGCCCCTCCTGAATTCCCTGTTGGATTTTTCCGTGGCGATCTCGTTTTGTGCTCGCCCACATGTGGAACCAAAGATCGGGCCTCATGAACTAGGCCTCAGGAACCGGAATCATTGCCCGCCACCCCCCTCCTTTGAGAAAGCGATTGCAGGATGTTGGATCCCCCTGTGCAGTCCGGCACGCACCAATGGCTCAAAGGTTCACTGCAGACCTGGGAGCTGCGCACAGGCCGAGTGTTTCACAGGAACGTAGAGAAGGAGTAGGCCATTCAGCCCATCGAGCCTGCCCTGCCATTCAATACGATCCCGGCAGTTCACCCACTCCAATGCCTCCCCCCCCCCCCCCCCCCCCCCTCCAGACTATCCCCACATCCAGAATTTTATGTTTCTTGGGCGGGCGGGCGCCCCACTCAAAAGCGCCTGAAATTACGCGAGATGTCAAGCGCACGTCCCGACGTACAAACCCAATATTTCATTGGGCAGTCCCGTCCGAGAGTCAGAAGCGCACCCGCCAATGGTCAAGCATTAAGGGGGTCAACTGGACACAATGTGATGTAGCCTGAGTTCAGGGTTGGCAGATGGGCCGACTGGCTAGGCGACCGTTAGGTTTTAGTTTCAACCTCAATCCAGGGTGGGAAGAACCATCAGGGTTGATGTCACCTTATTCCCAGAATGTTGACTCCCATTGACTCTTTTCTATTTAGATTACCCAATTCATTATTTCCAATTAAGGGGCAATTTAGCGCGGCCAACCCACCTACGCTGCACATCTTTGGGTTGTGGGGGCGAAACCCACGCAGACACGGGGAGGATGTGCAAACTCCACACGGACAGTGACCCAGAGCCGGGATCGAACCTGGGACCTCGGCGGCGTGAGGCCGCAGTGCTAACCATTGCGCCACCGCGCTGCACTTTAAGGTCGACTCTTAACTGTACTCTCGGAAATGACATTGAAGCTCAAGGGCAAGTAGGGATGGGCAACAATTCGTAATTAGGGATGGGCTGGCCTTGCCCTCCAAATTAAAAAGCAGAATTAACCACGCGCAATCATCCGGAGAGTCATTGATTCCGAGAACGTTTTCAAACTCTGGGCTGTATAGATAGAGGCACAAGGCAGGATTTCCATCCATGTTCCTCCCATCCTGTTGCTGTCAATGGGGTTCCCCCTTGGTCACACCCTCTGCCGGGGGGTGGGGGCAACTGTTGGTGGGATCGGAAGATCAAAGCGGCGGGAAAAGCCGGAATGTTCCATCCATACAAAAACAAGGACATTATGTTGAACAAAGAACAATAGAGCACAGGAACAGGCCCTTCGGCCCTCCAAGCCTGTACTGGTCATGATACCACCCTTGGCCGAAACCCTAAAGAACAATGCAGCACAGGAACAGGCCCTTCGGCCCTCCAAGCCAATGCCACCTCGACATAAAACATTAGCTTGGTCACCACTGGAATACTGTGTCCCGATTTGAGCCCTGCACTTTAGGAAAGGTGAGAATGCGTCGATAGCTCGGTGGAGGTAGATGAACTCAAGGCTTTCGAAAGGGAATTTCTCTGAAGAGGAACGAAATGGCAGCGTTACATGGAAAAGACAAGGGGAGCAGGGCCAGGTGCAAGGCAAAACGGGCCGAATGGCCTCTTTCTGTGCCTAACCGTTCTGGGACAAGCCCCCTATCAACCGCGGTCCCCTCGAGACTGGAGGGGATATTTTCGCTAACTGCTTCACCACTGAGCAAGTGAACTTGATGGAGAATCAGCCTCATCTGTTCCCAATGTGATCTGCGGGCTCGTGCCAAAAGTAGGGGGAAAAAAATGCACCCGCGGTTCTCTTTAACAGGCTGCGCAGGATGGAGAGAATTCTTCATTCCAAGATCCCGGCCAAGATTTCTCTCGGACAATTGCACTCAGAAATAGATTTGGCGGTGGGATTTTCCGGCGCTTCCGGCCGATGGGATCTTCCTGTCCCACCAAAGGAGACCCCCCTCCCCCAACCCGTGGAAGGACAGGCGAGCCGCGTAAAAACATTTCCGTCGGTTGGGCGGGGCGGGGGGGGGGGGTAGAAATCCCGCCTTCAGTGTTAGTCCACCTGTTGGACAAGTTGCATTTATATAGTGCCTATAGGATGGCCAAGGACATCCCAAGTTGGCAGCACAGCGGCACAGAGGGTTGGCCCTGCTGTCTCACGGCGTCGAGGTCCCGGGGGGTTCGATCCCGGCTCTGGGTCACTGTCCGTGTGGAGTTTGCACATTCCCCCCCCCGTGTCTGCGTGGGTTTCGCCCCCACAACCCAAAGATGTGCAGGTTAGGTGGATTGGCCAGGCTAAATTGCCCCTTATTTGGAAAAATGACTAGGGTACTCTAAATATATTTTTTAAAAAGGACATCCCAAGTTCCTTCACAGGAATGCAACCATTGACGCAAAATGCCTGTAGGGAGAGAATGGGATTGGCGATCAAATTCCTGGTCGAAGGGATGGTCTGAGAGAGAGAGGTGTGGGGAGGTTTTCGGGAGGATATTCCAGAGATTGGGGCTAGGCTATTGAATGTACGGCCACCTTCATGTGGTGTGATTAAAATTGGGGATACTGGTGTCAGATGAATGAAATGAAAATCGCTTATTGTCACGAGTAGGCTTCAATGAAGTTACTGTGAAAAGCCCCTAGTCGCCACATTCCGGCACCTGTCCAGGGAGGCTGGTACGGGAATCGAACCATGCTGCTGGCCTGCTTGGTCTGCTTTAAAAGCCAGCGATTTAGCCCAGTGAGCTAAACCATTGGGGTCTGGCACATGAAGGGTTAACGTGGGGCTAAGTACAGAACAGCCCACACAGTGATGTACGATAACACATGACCCACAGCTAGGGGTCAGTATAGTGCTGGACAGAGAGGTGTGTATGGGCAAGCATGGAGGCGGCTCCTAGCTTGGACCTTGACATATATAGTTTCTATTAGTTAATAAATACTTACTGTCAAACTATCTAAGACTATGGATACCTAACTAAGACCCACCAACCAAGCCCAACACCCAACATGAATGGGCTCCAAGATGGTTGACATGTTGGGTGGCCAATGACAAGTGTCTGGGGCTGGGAGAAGTTGGAGGGAGGAGGTCATGTGATGACATCTCCCGGAACATGTCCAGCCAGACTTGGCAACACATTCCGACACCCAATGAGGCAGCTGTTACAAAACGCCAAATTTCAATGTCTCAATGACAAATTCCGTTTCATGTCCAGCAAATGTGTTTCCACTCAAGGCCAGCTGCACTGCAGACTGATTGAGTGCTATTCACACCTTCCCACTCTGGCTACAGCTACATTTGCCTGAACTCTACTGGCCTCAAACAAACACATGAACAGGACTCGATCTGGTGTTCCAGAATAGGAACAGGCGGAAGGCAGCCTCCCGTATTAATCCCAAAATCCCACCGCCAAATCTATTTCTGAGTGCAATTCCCGTACCAGCCTCCCCGGACAGGCGGCGGAATGTGGCGACTAGGGGCTTTTCACAGTAACTTCATTGAAGCCTACTCGTGACAATAAGCGATTTTCATTTCATTTCAGATAAGACTCTCGGGCTAATAACAATTAATTGTTATTTCAGAAACAATTAATGGGTGTGGGTTCTGGAGGGACATCATCATCAGCGAGATGATGTCAGACCATAAGACATAGGAGCAGAATTAGGCCACTCGGTCCATCGAGTCTGCTCCGCCATTCAATCGTGGCTGATATTTTCTCATCCCCATTCTCCTGCCTTCTCCCCATAAACCCTGATCCCCTTATTAATCAGGGTCCCAGGTTCGATTCCCGGCTGGGTCACTGTTTGTGCGGAGTCTGCACGTCCTCCCCGTGTGTGCGTGGGTTTCCTCCGGGTGCTCCGGTTTCCTCCCACAGTCCAAAGATGTGCGAGTTAGGTGGATTGGCCATGCTAAATTGCCCGTAGTGTCCTAAAAAGTAAGGTTAAGGGGTGGGGGGTTGTTGGGTTACGGGTATAGGGTGGATACGTGGGTTTGAGTAGGGTGATCATGGCTCGGCACAACATTGAGGGCCGAAGGGCCTGTTCTGTGCTGTACTGTTCTATGTTCTATGTTCTAACCTATCTATCTCTGTCTTAAAGACACTCAGTGATTTGGCCTCCACAGCCTTCAGCGGCAAAGAGTTCCACAGATTCACCCCCCTCTGGCTGAAGAAACTCCTCCTAATCTCCTGTTTAAAGGATCGTCCCTTTAGTCTGAGGCTGTGCCCTCTGCTTCTAGTTTTTCCTACAAGTGGAATCATCCTCTCCACGTCCACTCTATCCAGACCTCGCAGTACCCTGTAAGTTTCAATAAGACCCCCCCTCATCATTTCTGTTCGTACCCGTAACTAAAAGGGAGTCGGTGGCGGTGTGCTGTCATTGGACGAGTAATGTGATGACGAAATTTTGAATTCACTAAAAAACTGGCTGTAAAGTCTGATGATGTCATGAAACCTTTGTCGATTGTCACAAAAAAAAAATCTGGTTTTGCTGTCCTTTAGGGAAGGAAATCTGCCGTCCTTACCTGGTCTGGCCCACAAGTGACTCCAGACCCCACAGCAATGGGGTTGACTCTTAACTTCCCCTCTAAAGTTGAAAGGCAATTCTGGAGGGACAATAAATGTTTTCTTCAAATTAAATTTCGACTACCCAATTAATTTTTTCCAATTAAGGGGCAATTTAGCGTGGCCAATCCACCTACGCTGCACATCTTTGGGCTGTGGGGGAGAAACCCACGCAGACACGGGGAGAATGTGCAAACTCCACTACGGACAGTGACCCAGAGCCGGGATCGAACCTGGGACCTCGGCGCCATGAGACTGCAGGGCTAACCACTAGGCCACCGTGCTGCCCTAATAAATGTTGGCTCAGCCAGTGACACCCATTAATTGTTATTTCAGAAACAATTAATGGGTGTGGGTTTTTAGAAAGCGGCAGGCTATTAATTAATTGAGATGACATCTTTTTGTGGAGGAAGTTCACAGTTTTACCAGCTTGACTGGCTGTGATTTTAAGCTCTGACTCCACGTTCTAAACTCCCCCTCCCCCCCCCCTCTCTCCATTGAAAAATCCTTGAAGAAACCTCAATCAAATCACCCATTACCATGGGTGGCACGGTAGCACAGTGGTTAGCATGGTTGCTTCACAGCCCCATGGTCCCAGGTTCGATTCCCGGCTTGGGTCACTGTCTGCAGAGTCTGCACGCTCTCCCCGTGTCTGTGTGGGTTTCCTCCGGGTGCTTTGGTTTCCTCCCAAAAGACAGGCTGTCAGGTGAATTGGACGTTCTGAATTCTCCCTCAGTGTACCAAACAGGTGCCGGAATGTGGCGACTAGGAGCTTTTCACAGTAACTGATGTACCATCAATTGAACGTGAGACGAGTTGCTGGACAAAATTATGGCTTTAATCTGCTAGATGTTAGCACCTGCGGTCGATTACAGTAGAAGGACGACCACCGGGAGTACTGGGTATTTATACCCCGCCCTGGAGGCGGGGTTAACTCAGCCTCTCGACCAATTGGGGAGCCGTCACATGACTGGTCTCAACCAACCGGTCGAGAGGTACATGACCGACCAGGGCCAATGGTAAGCTGGTGTTCTGCACCAATGGCAGACAGCTATGCAAATCATACCCCCACAGTAACTTCATTGCAGTGTTAATGTAAGTCTAATTGTGACAATAAAGATTATTACCCACAGGCCAAGGCACTAAACACCATCGAGCGTTACAAATTTTGTTATGACCCCCGCTGATGTTCAATGCAAGGGCATTCTAAATCCCAGAAGGGAAACCAGGAACGTCGGTTCTCCACTATTTATTTGTACAATTTGGGGGGGACAAATGTAAGAATGGAGATGAACCCACTGAGGTTGTGTTGTATTTTTTAAAAATAACAAAATGTTTATTGAACTTTAAATCACAAAGCAAGAAAGGCAACAGCAAAGAACAACATCGACAATTAACGACAAGAACGGTTACCCAGATAGTACACTTAAATTATCCCCCCCCCCCCCCAATTCAAATCTGTTAACTTTTCTAAACACCCGGGAAACATCTTCCCCAAAACAACATCCCATAGGTTTTCGCACGAGGAGTCAAATCCAGCAACCGATTACCACACAAGAAGTGTAACTTTCTTCTGGGAAAGTTTAGAGTAGAATTTCTGGGGTCTCACGCAGACAGACTTCTGCTGTCTTCTGCACATCAACCTGACTCTCTGAAAGATCTCGGTTTGCAAACTGGGCTATGATCTAGATCCCGAGAAGGCTAGCCTCCAAGTTGCTTTTCCCTGCTGCTGGGCCTAATCTGCATTTCACAAGCTCTCAGTGTCGCTAAATCCCCATCAGTTTGTTTTGTAGCCAATTCTTTGCTATTTAGAACATAGAACAGTACAGCACAGAACAGGCCCTTCGGCCCTCAATGTTGTGCCGAGCCATGATCACCCTACTCAACCCACGTATCCACCCTATACCCGTAACCCAACAACCCCCCCCTTAACCTTACTTTTATTAGGACACTACGGGCAATTTAGCATGGCCAATCCACCTAACCCGCACATCTTTGGACTGTGGGAGGAAACCGGAGCACCCGGAGGAAACCCACGCACACAGGGGGAGGACATGCAGACTCCACACAGACAGTGACCCAGCCGGGAATCGAACCTGGGACCCTGGAGCTGTGAAGCATTTATGCTAACCACCATGCTACCCTGCTGCCCTCATTTCTTTCATTCCAACTTCCCAACAGTTGCGACATTGCACCTATGTTTGGCAATGTTCCCGAAATGGCTCTAGTTACATGTCGTTGGGACAAATCAGCACAGAATCCCAGAATTGTTGTGGCCCGGAAGAAGGCCATTTGGCCCATCACCCCTGCACCGACTCTCCAAACCAGCATCAGAAGCACGCAGTGTCTTATGCGGAGAATCTCCTGCGTTAGCTCAGTGAAACCTGCCCGAACACTTCTCCCGGCCTCTGACAGAGAGAACAATATGAGTGGGATGATTGAATGAGTTAATTCAAAAATAGAAAGTTAATGTTAGGGTGTTTTTATCTCATCCTGCCCAGACATCTCTGTGCGTGTCGTAATGTTCTTAAGCGGTGGCTCCGAGCGTATGGGGCAATAATTATGCAGAAATACCTCCCTCGCAAGTCTACCATTTTCCTCCCACCCCCGCTCAGAGGCCACAAATGTGATAGCGCCCACAGCTTGGTGTTCCGTCTCCAAGTTTTATTTCAGCGTGGGCAGTGGTGGCCAAGCCAGGCAGCTGTTTGCGCAGCGGCTAAATGGAGCTCTCAGAGCCCTCTGCTGAATCTTGTCAGGGGGAAGTCTTCAATGATGTGAGTCATTGATTGAAGAGTGGGGAGGGGGGGGGGGGGGGGGGGGGCTGTCAGGGTACGATGGCTACAGCCCGGGCTTTCCTGCGCGGCCCCACTTGTGCCGATCTGCTGGACAGAGGCCTTCGGCCTGTGAGGCAATGGTTGAGGAGCGGCCAGTGTTGGTGTGGGCGGTGAAGACGGGTGGGCGGGTGGGGGGGGGGGGGGGGTCTGTGATGAGGGAGGGGCTTTTAATGATGGGGTGTTGGTTCCACTCCTTCTGCCGTAGGGTTTAGCTCAGGGGGCTGGACGGCTGGTTCGTGATCCAGAGCGAGGCCAGCAGCGCGGGTTCAATTCCCTTCCCGGCTGAGGTGATTCATGAAGGCAGGCCCCCGCCTTCTCAGCCTCGCCCCCTCGCCTGAGGCGTGGTGACCCTCTGGTTACATCACCACCGGTCACCTCTGCCCCCCCAGGGGCTGTGGTGACTTTCTCAGGGTCTCTGCTGTTAATCCTTGACTTTCCTTCACTAGGGGGCAGCACGGTAGCATGGTGGTTAGCATAAATGCTTCACAGCTCCAGGGTCCCAGGTTCGATTCCCGGCTGGGTCACTGTCTGTGCGGAGTCTGCACGTCCTCCCCGTGTGTGCGTGGGTTTCCTCCGGGTGCTCCGGTTTCCTCCCACAGACCAAAGATGTGCGGGTTAGGTGGATTGGCCATGCTAAATTGCCCCTTAGTGTCCAAAAAGTAAGGTTAAGGGGGGGGGGGGGGTTGTTGGGTTACGGGTATCAGGTGGATACGTGGGTTTGAGTAGGGTGATCATTGCTCGGCACAACATCGAGGGCCGAAGGGCCTGTTCTGTGCTGTACTGTTCTATCTATCTAAAGGAAATCTTGGAATTAAAAACAAAAAATGCTGGGAAAGCTCCCCCCCCCCCCTCCCCCCCCCCCCCGCTGTCTTTTAGTCCACCTCATGGCCCACTGTTGGTGGAGCAGCGAGTGGGACTGCTGCCTCCTTCGCGGCCAAAGGCCCGCTCCCACCAAGGACACGGATGAGGCCTTGCTGGGTTGGTGGGGAGTCGGGGTGGGGGGGGGGGGGGGGGGGGGGGGGGGGGGGGGGGGGGGGGGAGATTGGGGCGGGTTTAAAAATGGTCCTGGGGGCCTGGCACCAAGGGCCCATTCGGCCTCCTCTGCGACGCACCCGTACTCCAAGTTAAAATGGATGTGTGCAGTTGGAAAGTAATTGAAATCAGTCAAGAACGAGCAGTTAGCTTTGCGATGACTCTTTTAATCAGTTCTGGGGACAGAAGCATTTCTCCACTGCCTTCTCCGTGAGCACACATGTCGTGCCCTCACATAATCATATCAGTAATTGCTTCTCATTCACAGTTAGCCTTATATTGGATCCAGATTTCCTACAGATCGCGCTGGAGGTTATAATCTGTTAGTCGGAGCACACAGTTGCTCAGTTCCATGTCACACACTTCCTGTGTATCTTGGCAGAAGCTGCCTCTCCCCCCCCGCACAAGCCCCCCCCCCCCCCCCCCACCCCCCCCCCCCCCCCCCTCCCCCGACCAGGCCCTGACTGCTATAACTGGAATTGGTCGTTTCATGTGTTCGGTTTTATCTTTTCTCATTTGGGAAGAAAAAAAACAGGATAAATGATTCACAAAATGACGAAGAGAGTCGTCGATATCTGATCCCGCCTCACAAGAAACCTGCCGGGTTTCACGGAGTTGGGCCGACCCACGTTTGTTTCCAACCGAGCACAAAACTTCCGTAGGCCTCGGGGGGGGGGGGGGGGGGGGGGGGCAAAGACCCCACCCCACCCCGCCACTGCAGGCCTCGTCAGTGCGCGTTTCCCCTCAGAAGGTGAAACACTCTCACTTCCGCATCAGTAACTCATCCGGATCTGACTCCAGAGAATTTGATGACAAACGCCACGTTGACTCCCCAGTGTAGCGCTGGGAGTTCCGCATTTGGGACCTGTGGTGAACACCACCGATGGCATATTAGATCTATTACGGCACTGCCCCTATATTAGAGGTACGATGGTAAATCCCTGCCTGCTGGCTCCGCCCAGTAGGTGGCGTATAAATATGAGTGCTCTCCGATGCTGCAGCCATTCTGGTTCCAGCTACAGGAGGCACAACATCTTGTTCAATAAAGCCTCGATTCTTCCACCATTCTCGCCTCGTGGTAATTGATGACGCATCAGGATCGAACCAGGGCTGTAATGAACTCCAATTGGCTTTATTGGTTGGCCAATTGGAGTATGAGCTCCCTCAATGATAGCTCATTGAGGGGGCCCATATAATCACCTGTGTAGGCTTTGTGAGCCAGCTTTTAGTTGACTGGACTACTAGCAGCACTGTTTGTAGCTGCTCCTGTAATATCGTTACTGTAAATAAATATTGGTGTGGTGACGGAACTCCTGCTTCCCGTGGATTACTACAAGGGCCCTGCCTGCTCGCACAGACGGACACAGAGGGTGGTATTTTTCCGGCCCTTCCCACCAGTGGGATCTTCCTGATCACCCCCCCCCCCCCACCACCACCACTACCACCACCACCGGCAACCCCACCCTCCCGCGGTAGGACGGGCAGGCGACACAAAACGCTGCAGATACCAGCGGGACTGGAGGATCCCATCGAAGGCCAATGGCGAGCCACCTCAGTTTCCGGGTAACACGCCACCCTGCCCGGGGGGGTGGGGGGGGGGGGGTGGGGGGGGGGGGGTGTGTGTGTGTGTGTGGCAAATCCCACCCAAAAGGTCAATCAGCAGCAGATTTGCCGGCCATTTTTTCAGGCTATTTCTGCCTTGTTGTTTGCCGTGAACAAAATGGCTGCCGGGTTTTTTGAAGTGACCGAACTTCAAAAGTACCTCGTTGGCCGCGGGTTGTGGAGGCCTGAAAGGTGGAATATGCAAATTCGGGTCTTTGCCTCGACATGGGTAAAAACAGAATCCTTTCCAATTCACTCAATGGCTCTGGGGCTATTGGGGACTGCCTGAGGGGGAGAAAGGTTCCCTTGAGCAGACCCTGCTGTTCGGGAAGCTGCTTCAAGCGGCGAACCCCCCCCCTCTCCCCATCCTCCCAGCTTAATGCTGACCTCAACACCCCCCCCGCCCCTCCCCCTCAAAGGCCCGCTTCCGCTCCAGAGTTTGTCAAAAGGCATTGTGTGGTGCTCCCCTGTGCATATTGGAGGCCGCCCCCACACAGTAATATCTGCCTCCCCCACCTTTTCCCCCTCATTTCCAGCCTCTCAAACCACCCCCCCCCCCCAACTTCTTGCCGAAGCCTGCCAGGTAGGCCCCACCAATACCCCGGAATTGCGGGAACGCCGGCCTCCATGATTCCCTCTTTATCAGGGACCGCCTGTAGTCCCGGCAGTGGCCACCGCTCGAGCCTGGCGCTGCTGGGGCCAGAGAGTTGCCGGGCCCACACTGAATTGGCCAGCAGGTGGGACGGCCTCCCCAGGTATAACTCATTCTGAAATATTTGTCGTGTAACTAACGTATTTAACCTTATTCATAGGGCTGGGGTTGGTGAACAAGGCCGATTTCAAATCCGTGGCCCACTGAGATGAAGGAGCGCCACGCGTGTGGCCCACAACACTAGGCCCAGCTTGCCCATCGCTGCCTCAGAGGCTGAAGTTGGATAAGTCAGAGCGTGAATGATCTTAGAAAGTTCCAGACTAGGATCAGTGAAGATTACACCTGTGGCTGGAACAGAAACCTTCTTCAAAGAAGTCTAGGTTTCCCCGGTGTCGAGGAGATTTAACCTGAGATTTGGGTCTGTGGGGCCCTTATCTTTCACCTCCCTGACTAGGCTGAGGCCTTTTGGATGAGAAGCTAAGTGAAGGCCTCGACTGATTTTTTTCCCCCTTCTCGGGTGGGTGTGAAGGGAGATCTGGTGGCAATATTCCAAAACAGATTAGCAAGGGGTGATTATCAGATTATTATTTGCGGCAAATTTGTTGCAGGCAAATCGGTGGCCGCCTCACCGACATGAAAACAGTGACAGCACCTCAAACTGTGCTTTTATTGGCTGGCAGGGCACCAAATAAATGTAGGTTCTCTCTTTCCTGATCGCAGCACTACAAACACAAAAAAGAACATACATTCCTTCCTTGTTGTCTCGCAAACAGCAGAGCCCGGAACGTTCTATTAACAGATTGCCTGAATATCCTTTCCCGCCGGCAGTCTCATTGCTGGACAAAAACATGCGACTCGTAAACAAGTAAGAAATGATTTGTTCTCCCAAGAAGAGCACAGGAAATGGCAGCCGGGCTAATCTCACGGCTGAATCACGGGAGTCATGGAGTAAAATACATGATGATTCACCTTATCCACGCATGCCTGGGGCCCCTCACCCCATGCCTGCTCTCTCATCTCACACCATCCTGCATCATAAAGAGGGGGTTTGTTTGTTGTGGTAACCCCCCCCCCCCCCCGGTAGATCTGCCCAATTACTGGTTTGCAAACAAAATTGTTTCAGCTCCTCTGGGGTTTGATGAACGGGGAGGTTGGGGCGGGGGTGTTGGGTGAGTGGCGAGGTGAGGAACGATTGGCAGAGGCGAGAGAGAGAGAGATGCCGGGGAGCGGGGGCGGGTGGAAGTCGAGGCTGCAGTGAGACAGACTGACAATTACTCAGAGGAAATCGAGTTAAACTCCTGGGAGGCTTGTCAAACGGGATCTCGTGCCAGGCCGCTGAGTGCCGACGGTCGCTCTGATGTGGCCACCCTGCTCGCTGGCAGAAATGCCGTTAACCCCTTGCGTCGCCCGACGGCACGGCCAGCTTTGGCCCTGCCCGCCCAGAGGGCACACACAGCTGTGAGAAAGTGCTGGAAACCCAATGCAGGAAAGAACGCAGCCACTGAATGGTCGCACGGTTAGCACCCCCCCTCCCCCGTCCCTCTGTCTCTTCCACAACAATTCTCACAACATTTGAGAAGCATTTAGATGAGCATTTCAAACGCCACCGCGGCCAAGGCTAGGGACCAAGTGCTGGCCAATGAGGTTAGAATAGATAGGTGCTTGATGGCTAGAACAGCCATGATGGGCCGAAGAGCCTCGTTTGATGCTGTGAAGCTGTTTTTTTGATTCGTTCTTGGGAATTGGGCAACCCTGGCTCGGCCAGCATTTGTTGCCCGTCCCTAAATGCCCCTTGAGAAGGTGGTGGTGAGCCGCCTTCGGGAACCGCTGCGGTCCCTGTGGTGTGGGTACACCCACAGCGCATTCTGTCGTGGTTTCATTCAACTCCCAACCTCGCTCGGCCATGTCAGAGTTAACCACATTGCTGTGGATCTGGGATCACATGAGGACCAGACCGAGCTTTACTCTGTATCTAACCCCGTGCTGTACCTGCCCTGGGAGTGTTTGATGGGGACAGTGTAGAGGGAGCTTTACTCTGTATCTAACCCCGTGCTGTACCTGTCCTGGGAGTGTTTGATGGGGACAGTGTAGAGGGAGCTTTACTCTGTATCTAACCCCGTGCTGTAGCTGTCCTGGGAGTGTTTGATGGGGACAGTGTAGAGGGAGCTTTACTCTGTATCTAACCCCGTGCTGTACCTGTCCTGGGAGTGTTTGATGGGGACAGTGTAGAGGGAGCTTTACTCTGTATCTAACCCCGTGCTGTACCTGTCCTGGGAGTGTTTGATGGGGACAGTGTAGAGGGAGCTTTACTCTGTATCTAACCCCGTGCTGTACCTGTCCTGGCAGTGTTTGATGGGGACAGTGTAGAGGGAGCTTTACTCTGTATCTAACCCCGTGCTGTACCTGTCCTGGGAGTGTTTGATGGGGACAGTGTAGAGGGAGCTTTACTCTGTATCTAACCCCGTGCTGTACCTGTCCTGGGAGTGTTTGATGGGGACAGTGTAGAGGGAGCTTTACTCTGTATCTAACCCCGTGCTGTACCTGTCCTGGGAGTGTTTGATGGGGACAGTGTAGAGGGAGCTTTACTCTGTATCTAACCCCGTGCTGTAGCTGTCCTGGGAGTGTTTGATGGGGACAGTGTAGAGGGAGCTTTATTCTGTATCTAACCCCGTGCTGTACCTGTCCTGGGAGTGTTTGATGGGGACAGTGTAGAGGGAGCTTTACTCTGTATCTAACCCCGTGCTGTACCTGCCCTGGGAGTGTTTGATGAGGACACTGTAGAGGGAGCTTTACTCTGTATCTAACCCCGTGCTGTACCTGTCCTGGGAGTGTTTGATGAGGACAGTGTAGAGGGAGCTTTACTCTGTATCTAACCCCGTGCTGTACCTGCCCTGGGAGTGTTTGATGGGGACAGTGTAGAGGGAGCTTTACTCTGTATCTAACCCCGTGTTGTACCTGTCCTGGGAGTGTTTGATGGGGACAGTGTAGAGGTAGCTTTACTCTGTATCTAACCCCATGCTGTACCTGTCCTGGGAGTGTTTGATGGGGACAGTGCAGAGGGAGCTTTACTCTGTATCTAACCCCGTGCTGTACCTGTCCTGGGAGTGTTTGATGGGGACAGTGTAGAGGGAGCTTTACTCTGTATCTAACCCCGTGCTGTACCTGTCCTGGGAGTGTTTGATGGGGACAGTGTAGAGGGAGCTTTACTCTGTATCTAACCCCGTGCTGTACCTGTCCTGGGAGTGTTTGATGGGGACAGTGTAGAGGGAGCTTTACTCTGTATCTAACCCCGTGCTGAACCTGTCCTGGGAGTGTTTGATGGGGACAGTGTAGAGGGAGCTTTACTTTGTATCTGCAAAGCTCTGTAAACTTTGCTGATGTGGTGTCATGTCAACGACATCCGAATGTATAGTGAGGGCGGAATGATGTGGTGGAGAGGCCCTTTAATAATACTAACATTTATTAAAATCCATTGAAATGAGGTTTCCGCCTTTTGTAGGCGTGACCTTGGTGATGTTGCAGGCGAAGGGCGGGAAAGTCGGGAAACGTGATTCCCTCTGGAATCTCCACCCAGGCCGCTATTCTCTCAGGATATTGAATTCCTCGTTCCTTGCAGATTATGGGACAATATCTAACAATATAGAAAGTTAGCATTGGAATAATTTTCCTTTTCAAGCAACAACTACAATTTGCATTAGTGTAGTGCCTTTGATGTGGTCAAACCTTCCCAACATTATCGTGGCAGCAAGCCAGAGAAGGACGTAGAAGGTGACAATGAGCTTGGTCACAGAGGTAGGTTGAGTGAGATAGCGAGGTGGGGAGGTGAGGCTATCCCAGAGTTCAGAGTTCAACCTCAAAGGGCACGGGTGCCAATGGAGGAGCGATTGAAACCGGGCAAGAGGTCAGAATTGGGAGGAGAGGAGATGGCTCGGAGGTCTGCCCAGCCAGAGAATCGGGACGGGACGGGGGAGGCGGGGATTTGAACATAAGGAAGAGATTCAAAATAGTTCATGTCCCAATCTTGCTGCCTCACTGTCGCTGCTCTGTTGTAATTCGGGCGCATTTGAGGTTCATCTCCAGTGTTGACTTTAACTGTTGAAGATGGGCCGAATGGCCTTTTCTGTGCTGTGGACCCCAATAACTCTATAACTCTGGGCAGTGCCAATTGCCAACTCTGCTCCGGGCACTTCTCATGAGTTTGTGCCAACTGTGTATAATCCAATATTCCAATGCCCCACGAGACAACCTGTTCTCATTGGGCATCTTGTGGACATAATCCACCATTTGTTCGTCCACTTAAAAAGGTTCAAGTGCACAGCTACCCAGTAAGAAAAGGCACCCTCGGATGTTGAACTTCCTGTTCCTGAACACCCAGAGTTCCTTTGTACAGATGACTCAACTTCCAACTTCATGATTAATAAACATGTTCTATAATAAGCCACTTCCTGCCTTGATGCTGACAGCTCTTCCTCTTGTATGAGAAGTCCACTTCCTGTGTCAATAGGATTGTGATGAGTATTATCCCAGAGCCCAGTGAGAGCCGAGATGGAACGGAGGGTGAAGAATCGGATTTCCTCCCCCTGGGGCAGCGGCAAGCACAGCTCGATCTCTCAATCTCGCAGTTTCAAAGTTCCACGGCAGCTAAGCCTTAACCTCTGTGGTGCCCTCTCCCCTTTAACCCCGCCTACCCCGGGGTCGTGGCCCTCTGACTCCAGTTTCTTGCACTCTCCCACCTTAACTCACTTAATTTGCCAATGACCTTAAATCCGCGCCCCCCCCCCCCCCCCCCCCCCCCCTTGTTGGCCACCCTGCCAGGAGTGGGAACAGTTTTCCCTGAACTACTCTGTAAAGGGGCCACACAGTGGTCAGCACTGTTGCCTCACAACGCCAGGGAACCGGGTTCAATTCCGGCCTCGGGTGACTGTGCGGAGTCTGCACGTTCTCCCCGTGTCTGCGTGGATTTCCTCCGGGTGCTCCGGTTTCCTCCCACAGTCAAAAAGATGAAGGGCCTGTTCTGTGCTGTACTGTTCTATGTTCTATGTTCTATGTACAGGTTAGGTGGATTGGCCGTGATAAATTGCACCTTAGTGTCCAAATAGTTAGGTGGGGGGGGGGTAGGCCTAGGTTAGATTGCTCTTTCGGAGGGTCGGTACGGACTCGTTGGGCTGAATGGCCTCTTTCTGCACTGTAGGGATTGTATGATTCATGATTGCCGGCTGTACCTTTATCAATTGGTTCTAATCTCCAGAATTCCCACCTGGAATCTCCCCACCTCTCTCATACTCCTTCTTGTTGGATGCTTCTTAAATCCTCCGTCTGACTAATAATAAGTGTCACAAGTCGGCTCACATTAGCACTGCAATGAAGTTACTGTGAAAAGCCCCTAGTCGCCACATTCCGGCGCCTGTTCGGGTACACAGAGGGAGAATTCAGAATGTCCAATTCACCTAACAGCACGTCTTTCGGGACTTGTGGGAGGAAACCGGAGCGCCCGGAGGAACCCACGCAGACACGGGGAGAACATGCAAACTCCGCACAGACAGTGACCCAAGGCGGGAATCGAACCTGAGACCCTGGAGCTGTGCAGCGACAGTGCTAACCACTGTGCTACCGTGCTGCCCAGTGTCCTCATAACTCCTCCTCTACCTTAATAACACTTTTTTTAAAAATGTGCTATGGTATTTTGCATTAAACATGCAATATCCTAACAACGCGAGTTGGGTGACCTGTTTATGAAATACTGTTTACCAAGGGCAGAGCGGAGACATAGAACATAGAACAGTACAGCACAGAACAGGCCCTTCGGCCCTCGATGTTGTGCCGAGCTTTGTCCGAAACCAAGATCAAGCTATCCCACTCCCTGTCATTCTGGTGTGCTCCATGTGCCTATCCAATAACCGCTTGAAAGTTCCTAAAGTATCCGACTCCACTATCACAGCAGGCAGTCCATTCCACACCCGAACCACTCTCTGAGTAAAGAACCTACCTTGGACATCCCTCCTACATCTCCCACCCCGAACCTTATAGTTATGCCCCCTTGTAACAGCTACATCCACCCGAGGAAATAGTCTCCGAACGTCCACTCTATCAATCCCCCTCATCATCTTATAAACCTCTATTAAGTCGCCTCTCATCCTCCTCCGCTCCAAAGAGAAAAGCCCTAGCTCCCTCAACCTTTCCTCATGAGACCTATCCTGCAAACCAGGCAGCATCCTGGTAAATCTCCTTTGCACCCTTTCCAATGCTTCCACATCCTTCCTATAATGAGGTGACCAGAACTGCACACAATACTCCAAATGTGGTCTGACCAGGGTCATGTATAGTTGCAGCATAACCCTGCGGCTCTTAAACTCAAGCCCCCTGTTAATAAACGCTGACACACTATAAGCCTTCTTCACGGTTCAATCCACTTGAGTGGCAACCTTCAGAGATCTGTGGACATGAACCCCAAGATCTCTCTGTTCCTCCACATTCCTCAGAACCCTGCCGTTGACCCTGTAATCCGCATTCAAATTTTTTCTACCAAAATGAATCACCTCGCACTTATCAGGGTTAAACTCCATCTGCCATTTTTCGGCCCAGCTCTGCATCCTATCAATGGCTCTTTGCAGCCTACAACAGCCCTCCACCTCATCCACTACTCCAACGATCTTGGTGTCATCAGCAAATTTGTTGACCCACCCTTCAGCCCCCTCCTCCAAGTCATTGATAAAAATCACAAATAGCAGAGGGCCCAGTACTGATCCCTGTGGTACACCGCTGGTAACTGGTCTCCAGTCTGAAAATTTTCCATCCACCACCACTCTCTGTCTTCTATGTGATAGCCAGTTACTTATCCAATTGGCCAAATTTCCCTTGATCCCACACCTCCTCACTTTCTTCATGAGCCGAGGCTGAGCCGGGATGGTTGGGAGGCCGAGACGGCGAGGGGAAATGGAGGTTGTATTTGTGGGCTACCGCGGACTGGTTTACCTTCCTCCGAACCTCTGCTCTATCCCTCCATCTACAGCCTCTTCCACAATTGGCACGGATGACGCAGGTCAAAGATTGAGTTGCCCACCACAGCTTAAGGGGCTAAAGTGGTGGTGATTTAGGGCTGGGCTGGCAACCCACTGGAAGTAGCAACGTTCCCAGTCACTACAAAGGGTACGGAGGAGAAAAGCGAAATAGAAAGCTAATAGTGAGAATTATTAACGTTAGGTTGAATGGATTTTCTCAGTAGGCTTGAAGAAGTGAAACTATATCTGGAGGACAGAGCAAAGAGAGAATGGTAGGGAGAAATCTGACACTCGGTCAACTTGAGTAATAGCGAGCTCCTAGTTTTAATTTGATATGAAACTGTCTTCCGTTGTTTGAGCAGATCGGGGTGAAGCTTTGGTCACTGGTTTCTTCTGGAATCTTCTCTTCAGCCCACTACTTCAACCTTCTAGGCCCCACTTCCTCAAACCCCTTCCCTCAAGCCTCTGCACTTCTCCCTGCTTTATTTTTATACAGGACGGAGAGGATTATGGAACCGCAGCTCCCTTTGACCTTTGAACCCTGACCACTGACAAGAGCAGTTGTGGGATCGCTATTGTCACCGGTTTCTCCTTCAAGGGTTTAGAAAGCCTGGGAAATGGGGCTGTGGGTATGGGAGAGTCGGTATGGGGTGTGGGTGAGGGAGTGTGGGCACAGAGGGGTGGGTGTAGAGTGGTGTGGGTTTGAGGTCTGTGGAGACGTCTCTGAGGTGGGATTATGTGAGAGCACCCGGAAGTGGTTCAGGGTTTCCTGCGGCATCTGGGGAGGAGGAAAATTAAAGATGGCGTCTCTAGGAGAGCAGATTCCATTGGCGGCAACAGGGCTGCCACACGACCGCCATCACATGACTAACGTCACATGACCTGATCTTTGAGGCCCACAAACAAAATGGCCGATCCACGCGGAAATGCCATTGGTGGGATTAGAAAACAAAAAAAATGGACCAATCACAACGCACCATGATCCTTCAGCATCTGAGCCACTAACAATGGAGGGGAAAATTGATCAATTGAATGGCCCAATGGGCTCCCCTCTCCTGCTACCCCTTTCCCTCCTCTCCTCACTTACCCCTCTCACCACCTCCTCGCCTCTCTCAATTACCCCTCTCACCCCCT